>NW_026610761.1:0-174300 GCF_029499605.1 Hyla sarda
TAAAGCTGTCGCTGCTGTGAAGGTTCTAGGTGACATCACAAATCCCTATGGTTACATACACAACAAAGCTGGGTTGTTGTTGTTTACACTCTGCAAGGCCTGTGGAAGTGAGTGACATCATAGCACTGTAGTTCTGAGGGTTCTAGATGGATGCAACAATCTCCTGTTGCTTCTATGAAGGCCATAATAGACGACATCACCAAACAGCTCCATAGTCACATACACAGCAAAGGAGAGATGTTGTTTACACCTAGTGATGTCAGTGGTATTGAGTGACATCACAGCACAGTGCTAAGGCTCCTGGGCCTGGACACAGCAGCGGCTGCAATATCTCAACGGAGAATACGTTTATATATATGTGTGTGTGTGCGCGTATATATATATATATATATATATATATATATATATATATATTTCTCCGCCGAAATCACTTTTAAACCCATTTCCACCTTTTTTTCCCTTCTCTTCCTCTTACTTTTTTTTCACGTTTTTTTACGTTTTTCTCCTTTTCGCCTCTTTTCTGGGCGTATTATTCTTCTTTTTCTTCTTTTTTTTCGTCTAATGCATACCCCATCAGTGCAGCAATGCTTATTCAATACCGCCAGCAGATGGAGACACTGGGGGATAATTTTCTAAGGATTTATACTGATTTTTCCTGTCTGAATTTGTCGCACAGAAAGTTGCAGGCCAAATATGTGTGACATTTCTGCGACTTTAGCTTCTAGAGCATTTTTACAACATTATACATAGGTGCTGAATACATAAAAAGCGACTGTTCAGCGACAGACAAGTCGCATCGGCTGAAAGTAGGCCAGAATGTCAGTCCATGTTGGAGCAGGTTTAGATACAGTCTAAAGTATAGATCTCAAAGTCTGTGCACAGAATTTAGCAAGGGCCTCGCACCTTCTGATGCATCAGGTAGGTGCACAATAGCATAGCCTAACCCTCTGTACTTTGGTCTATATTGATGCGGGACATAGACAGCCAGCTGATGACCAATCCATTAGTGCAATGGATGGCTGGAAGCATTTGTCTTTGCCTTTGCAATACCACAGAAGCAATGCATGGTCAATGTACAGCAATGACACACCTGTGTGAACAGCCAGGAGACCCCCCCCCCCCCCCATGTTATGTTACATAGTTACATAGTTAGTACGGTCGAAAAAAGACATATGTCCATCAAGTTCAACCAGGGAATTAAGGGGTAGGGGTGTGGCGCGATATTGGGGAAGGGATGAGATTTTATATTTCTTCATAAGCATTAATCTTATTTTGTCAATTAGGAACATTCAGCACCCACCCGCTATCAAGGCAGCTGCCTATCATGTCATGCCCTACCTGCAAAGGTGTGCTGGCTACTCAAATGATCCAATTAAGGAGGCCATTTAGTCAGCAGCAGCAGAAGTCCTGTGCCTGGATGCTCCAACAGCGGCCAGACACAAGCAGAAGCAGAAGCAGCAGAAGCAGCAGCAGCACCACCTTTTGTTTTTTGGCTGCAGCAGCAGCAAGGCCCACAGGGCTGGCTAGCTGGCTAGCCAGCAAGCAGGTAGCAATGAAAGTAGGAATCTTTCTTTTTAACCCTGTAAGGGGGTGGTGCACTGTACCCGAAGATACTGCCATATCGGGTCAATGCATAGGGCAACGGAAGCAAGCTTCGAAATCGGCCCCCGTTCTCAAAAATCCATTTAATATATGGTCCCCAGATAGGGGACGTATCAGATATTAAACTGATAAGAACAGATACTACACTTGATCTTAGCCAAAAGGCCGAGAAGCGATAACCGTGAAAGGGGCGGGCCCAACAAGGTGCCCTTCATGGGCACTATCACTGCTTGCTGTCAGGGAGGCTGCCAGACAATTTTCCATGCACACTCTGGGCTGGGGGGCAGTCAACCACCAGTACACACAGCAGAACCTAAACCCATACCATTATTGCTAAGCAGCAAGACAGGGGCCCATTGCACTCCCACGGGGCCTTTTTAAATGCAATCCATAACCCGGATTTGCCAGGAACCCTTCTTACTCCTCCTACTTGCATGTGACACTGGGCTTAGGATCTGCATAGGAAACACACACACAAGCACACACCTACCTTTGTTGCCTGCAGATGCCTCCTTGGCTGTCCCCAAACGGTATCAAACCAACACCCACGGGAAGCTGTAAGCATAGAGGACATGCCTGCACCCCATTGGACTTACCTGTGTGGGTTAAATCCGGGTTATTTGACAACCTATGGCGGTGATGGTTCTGCTCAGGCAGAGCAGTGCTGATGCTCCTCATAAAGCTGTCGCTGCTGTGAAGGTTCTAGGTGACATCACAAATCCCTATGGTTACATACACAACAAAGCTGGGTTGTTGTTGTTTACACTCTGCAAGGCCTGTGGAAGTGAGTGACATCATAGCACTGTAGTTCTGAGGGTTCTAGATGGATGCAACAATCTCCTGTTGCTTCTATGAAGGCCATAATAGACGACATCACCAAACAGCTCCATAGTCACATACACAGCAAAGGAGAGATGTTGTTTACACCTAGTGATGTCAGTGGTATTGAGTGACATCACAGCACAGTGCTAAGGCTCCTGGGCCTGGACACAGCAGCGGCTGCAATATCTCAACGGAGAATACGTTTATATATATGTGTGTGTGTGCGCGTATATATATATATATATATATATATATATATATATATATATATATATATATATTTCTCCGCCGAAATCACTTTTAAACCCATTTCCACCTTTTTTTCCCTTCTCTTCCTCTTACTTTTTTTTCACGTTTTTTTACGTTTTTCTCCTTTTCGCCTCTTTTCTGGGCGTATTATTCTTCTTTTTCTTCTTTTTTTTCGTCTAATGCATACCCCATCAGTGCAGCAATGCTTATTCAATACCGCCAGCAGATGGAGACACTGGGGGATAATTTTCTAAGGATTTATACTGATTTTTCCTGTCTGAATTTGTCGCACAGAAAGTTGCAGGCCAAATATGTGTGACATTTCTGCGACTTTAGCTTCTAGAGCATTTTTACAACATTATACATAGGTGCTGAATACATAAAAAGCGACTGTTCAGCGACAGACAAGTCGCATCGGCTGAAAGTAGGCCAGAATGTCAGTCCATGTTGGAGCAGGTTTAGATACAGTCTAAAGTATAGATCTCAAAGTCTGTGCACAGAATTTAGCAAGGGCCTCGCACCTTCTGATGCATCAGGTAGGTGCACAATAGCATAGCCTAACCCTCTGTACTTTGGTCTATATTGATGCGGGACATAGACAGCCAGCTGATGACCAATCCATTAGTGCAATGGATGGCTGGAAGCATTTGTCTTTGCCTTTGCAATACCACAGAAGCAATGCATGGTCAATGTACAGCAATGACACACCTGTGTGAACAGCCAGGAGACCCCCCCCCCCCATGTTATGTTACATAGTTACATAGTTAGTACGGTCGAAAAAAGACATATGTCCATCAAGTTCAACCAGGGAATTAAGGGGTAGGGGTGTGGCGCGATATTGGGGAAGGGATGAGATTTTATATTTCTTCATAAGCATTAATCTTATTTTGTCAATTAGGAACATTCAGCACCCACCCGCTATCAAGGCAGCTGCCTATCATGTCATGCCCTACCTGCACAGGTGTGCTGGCTACTCAAATGATCCAATTAAGGAGGCCATTTAGTCAGCAGCAGCAGAAGTCCTGTGCCTGGACGCTCCAACAGCGGCCAGACACAAGCAGAAGCAGAAGCAGCAGAAGCAGCAGCAGCACCACCTTTTGTTTTTTGGCTGCAGCAGCAGCAAGGCCCACAGGGCTGGCTAGCTGGCTAGCCAGCAAGCAGGTAGCAATGAAAGTAGGAATCTTTCTTTTTAACCCTGTAAGGGGGTGGTGCACTGTACCCGAAGATACTGCCATATCGGGTCAATGCATAGGGCGACGGAAGCAAGCTTCGAAATCGGCCCCCGTTCTCAAAAATCCATTTAATATATGGTCCCCAGATAGGGGACGTATCAGATATTAAACTGATAAGAACAGATACTACACTTGATCTTAGCCAAAAGGCCGAGAAGCGATAACCGTGAAAGGGGCGGGCCCAACAAGGTGCCCTTCATGGGCACTATCACTGCTTGCTGTCAGGGAGGCTGCCAGACAATTTTCCATGCACACTCTGGGCTGGGGGGCAGTCAACCACCAGTACACACAGCAGAACCTAAACCCATACCATTATTGCTAAGCAGCAAGACAGGGGCCCATTGCACTCCCACGGGGCCTTTTTAAATGCAATCCATAACCCGGATTTGCCAGGAACCCTTCTTACTCCTCCTACTTGCATGTGACACTGGGCTTAGGATCTGCATAGGAAACACACACACAAGCACACACCTACCTTTGTTGCCTGCAGATGCCTCCTTGGCTGTCCCCAAACGGTATCAAACCAACACCCACGGGAAGCTGTAAGCATAGAGGACATGCCTGCACCCCATTGGACTTACCTGTGTGGGTTAAATCCGGGTTATTTGACAACCTATGGCGGTGATGGTTCTGCTCAGGCAGAGCAGTGCTGATGCTCCTCATAAAGCTGTCGCTGCTGTGAAGGTTCTAGGTGACATCACAAATCCCTATGGTTACATACACAACAAAGCTGGGTTGTTGTTGTTTACACTCTGCAAGGCCTGTGGAAGTGAGTGACATCATAGCACTGTAGTTCTGAGGGTTCTAGATGGATGCAACAATCTCCTGTTGCTTCTATGAAGGCCATAATAGACGACATCACCAAACAGCTCCATAGTCACATACACAGCAAAGGAGAGATGTTGTTTACACCTAGTGATGTCAGTGGTATTGAGTGACATCACAGCACAGTGCTAAGGCTCCTGGGCCTGGACACAGCAGCGGCTGCAATATCTCAACGGAGAATACGTTTATATATATGTGTGTGTGTGCGCGTATATATATATATATATATATATATATATATATATATATATATATATATATATATTTCTCCGCCGAAATCACTTTTAAACCCATTTCCACCTTTTTTTCCCTTCTCTTCCTCTTACTTTTTTTTCACGTTTTTTTACGTTTTTCTCCTTTTCGCCTCTTTTCTGGGCGTATTATTCTTCTTTTTCTTCTTTTTTTTCGTCTAATGCATACCCCATCAGTGCAGCAATGCTTATTCAATACCGCCAGCAGATGGAGACACTGGGGGATAATTTTCTAAGGATTTATACTGATTTTTCCTGTCTGAATTTGTCGCACAGAAAGTTGCAGGCCAAATATGTGTGACATTTCTGCGACTTTAGCTTCTAGAGCATTTTTACAACATTATACATAGGTGCTGAATACATAAAAAGCGACTGTTCAGCGACAGACAAGTCGCATCGGCTGAAAGTAGGCCAGAATGTCAGTCCATGTTGGAGCAGGTTTAGATACAGTCTAAAGTATAGATCTCAAAGTCTGTGCACAGAATTTAGCAAGGGCCTCGCACCTTCTGATGCATCAGGTAGGTGCACAATAGCATAGCCTAACCCTCTGTACTTTGGTCTATATTGATGCGGGACATAGACAGCCAGCTGATGACCAATCCATTAGTGCAATGGATGGCTGGAAGCATTTGTCTTTGCCTTTGCAATACCACAGAAGCAATGCATGGTCAATGTACAGCAATGACACACCTGTGTGAACAGCCAGGAGACCCCCCCCCCCCCCCCCCATGTTATGTTACATAGTTACATAGTTAGTACGGTCGAAAAAAGACATATGTCCATCAAGTTCAACCAGGGAATTAAGGGGTAGGGGTGTGGCGCGATATTGGGGAAGGGATGAGATTTTATATTTCTTCATAAGCATTAATCTTATTTTGTCAATTAGGAACATTCAGCACCCACCCGCTATCAAGGCAGCTGCCTATCATGTCATGCCCTACCTGCACAGGTGTGCTGGCTACTCAAATGATCCAATTAAGGAGGCCATTTAGTCAGCAGCAGCAGAAGTCCTGTGCCTGGACGCTCCAACAGCGGCCAGACACAAGCAGAAGCAGAAGCAGCAGAAGCAGCAGCAGCACCACCTTTTGTTTTTTGGCTGCAGCAGCAGCAAGGCCCACAGGGCTGGCTAGCTGGCTAGCCAGCAAGCAGGTAGCAATGAAAGTAGGAATCTTTCTTTTTAACCCTGTAAGGGGGTGGTGCACTGTACCCGAAGATACTGCCATATCGGGTCAATGCATAGGGCGACGGAAGCAAGCTTCGAAATCGGCCCCCGTTCTCAAAAATCCATTTAATATATGGTCCCCAGATAGGGGACGTATCAGATATTAAACTGATAAGAACAGATTTTTTTTTTTTTTTTTTTTCCTCAGTTACAGACTATTGTTCAAGCGATCATCAGGTCACCTACCAAAACTCATCACTTCTAAACAAAGTCTGAAAAAACATCATGCGGAAAAATATCTCAATAAGAAAACTATAAGAGAAGCACAAATTCAAAACCTTGATCAGGATACTTACAACTTTCTCCATTCCTTGTATCTCCAAATCTTTTCAGCCTCTTCCTCTCCCATTCTCTTCTTGTCAAATAGAAAAATAATAAACAACCTTCCAAAAAAAAGTCTCTTCAACTCCCTTGGAGAAATACACACATTTTTAAAAACAAGCAGGTTTCTAGAATCCCATAAAACTTCTTTAAAAACAGAAAATACAATCCAGCTTTCACGTGTGTCCTCTCTCCTGCTAAAATCCTGACCAATAAAAATCTTCTCAAAATTAAAATCAACATATCCCGTGATTGCAGAAAAAAACCTCTGTAGAAGCATAAAAAATTCTCTTGCATAAAAACAGTTCCAAAATAAGTGCACTGTATCCTCCCTGCCTCCACAACCCTCTCTTGGACATTTCTCACTCACTCTTATTCCTCGTCCATTCAGGAAAGCTCTGGTTGGGAGGCAGCCATGAAAAGTCATCCAGTTTACATCTCTCTGTCTATTCGATAATCCTCTAACATTAAAAAGATTCCAGATCTTCACAGACTGAGCAGTAGTGCAGAATGGTACTTCATATAATCTCTCATTTTTTCTTATTTCATTTTCAATTTTCTTTTTCTCAGGTTTTCCCAGGGAACTCAAACCAAATTGATCACTGAAAGACCTGAGAACCACATAGAAGGTAGGTATAACTTGCGCTATTGGTCTCCTCAGATCCTTCTCACACCAGCCCCATTTGGAAAACAACCATCCTGCCAAATACCTGCTCATGTCTGCCACCCAATTATTACACTGAGACACTTTATAAATTAAAAGAAAGTAATGAGTCTTTAAAAACAGATTAATATCCGGGAAATTATATCCGCCTTTCTTCACGCTCTTCATCACTTCCTCCCTCTTCATCTTTTCCATCTTTGAACCCCAGAAAAAAATAAACAACTTCCTTGTCATCCTTCTGGTCCATAATTTGCCGGGTGGGAAAACCATTGCAGTATATAATAGTAGTGGCAAAATTACTGCCTTTAAAATCAGAACTTTACCTTTAAGGGACAAGTTTCTCAATTTCCAAAAAGATAATTTCTTCTCTATCTTCTCCTCCAACTTCTCATAACTTTTCCCTCCTTTTAGATTTTTTTCAAAAACAACCCCTAACACTTCAATATCTTCCTTCTCATCCACGCCATCCACCACCACTTTTCCTTGCTTTCCAAAATTACTCAATTGGCACTTCCCCCAATTGACTTTCATACCAGCAATACAACAAAAAATCTTTACATGCAAATTCACTCTATTAAGATCAGCTGGGAAGTGCAAGTAAAAACCACATCATCCATGTAACTTAAAACCTTCAAATTCCTTCCATTACTTCCCGGGATAAAAAACACCACTCACACATTTGTCCTTCTGTACATTTTTTGAGCAAGGCCTCAATGACACAAATGAATAAAATTGGGGAGAGTGGGCATCCCTGTCGTACTCCTGATAAAATATTAAAACCCGGCCCCACATGTCCATTGACTAAAATCTGACTTGTTGCCCCATAATAAAAACTTTTAATCACAAACAGTAGCTTCTCAGGAATACCCATATGCTTTAAAACCATAAACATAAAATCATGAGCAACTCTGTCATAAGCTTTTTCAAAATCAATGGATTCCACAAAAAGTGCATTCTTATTAAAATTACTATAATAAATAGAGTCTCTTAAAACTAATAAATTATCAGTTATTCTCCTATTTGGCACTGCACAAACTTGGTATTCTCCAACAAGGTGCTCACTATGTCACTCATCCTGTTCGCACAATCTTTGCAATGATCTTATAATCTGTATTCAATAATGTGATCGGCCTCCAGTTTTTCAAATCTCTTTCATCACCTGTCTTATGTATCAAGGTAATAACTCCTTTCTTCATAGACTCCGCTAAAATACCTGAGTTAAAAAACATATTGCACCACCCGTGTAAAATCTTGCTTTAAAATATGCCAAAAAACTGAATAAAACTCAAAGGGGAGGCCATCACAGCCCGGTGTCTCCCTTTCGCTGTCTTGTCCAGAGCCTGCTTGATCTCCCCTTCACAAACTTCCTCAATTAAAAATGCACTTTTTCCTTCAGGGACATTATTCTCTAAAATATTACAATAATCATTCATCTCCGTCTCACTGCTCTGCTCTTATTACTAAAAAGTGTTTCATAAAATCTGCCAATCTCCTTCACCATCTCATCACCAACAACTTCCCCTGTAGGAGTTAAAACAGACTTAAAAACACCCCTAGCATTAAAACATTTTTTAAAGAAATATCTTGTACATTGTTCATTTTCCTCCAAATGTTGAACTTTGGATTTAAAAACAATATTTCTACCTCTTTCCAACAACCTGTTCTTCATCTCAATTTTCACACTTCTCAATTTCCTCCTCCACCTCCACACCAACATGTTTAAACTTTAAAGAGAGTTTCTAAACGTGAGATAAGCCTTTCATAACCCCTCCTCTTTTCTTGTGCCCTCCTTATGCAAATGAACTTAAAATACTTAGCAAACTCACTTTTTGCCCAATCCCACCAAGCTAAAACATTACTAAAAACAGATTGTTTAGAAGTACAAGATAAAAAAAAAATCTTTAAAACCGGCCATTACTTCTTCATCTTCTAATTAGACTTACATTTAATTTCCAGAGCCCTCTACCAAAATGAAAGGACTCTGCAATACTTATTTCTGCCGACACCATCTTATGATCTGAGAAAGTTGACATCATTTGATTGCACCGGACCACCTTAATCCCCTCAGAGACAAGAATGTAATCAATCCGGGATTTACAGCGGCCACTATCTGATATATAGGTGTATCTTTCATCAGTGCTAACCATCAGTCCCACATCAGAATAATGTAAGTCTTGAAATAATTTGGTTTAAAACATTTGAAGTAATATCAGTTCTAACCTTAGGCAGAGCTCTCACGATCATTGACGGATCTAATGCAGTTAAAATCACCAACAATAATAGTACCATCACGACCAGGAATAAAAAGTTTAAGAGACTCTAAAAATAACACACGTGCCTGTTTTTCTGCTGGCGCATATACATTAAAAAACTCTCATTCTCTGGCTTAAAACTCAAAATTTAAAACCATACAACGACCTGGTACTAAAACTTGGCAATTTAAAACTTAATGTCCCTGTTACACAATAAAATCCCCACACCTTCATTTTTATTCTCTGTGCATGTAGACCAAAAAGACTGCCCCTCTCTTCCATTCATCTACATAAGGTGCAGACTTAATTGGCACACTCCTGTAAACAAAATATATCTCCCTTCACATTCTCCAAAAAATTCAAAAACTGCTGCTCTTCTGATAGTTGTTCCTATACTCCGAACATTAAGAGTAGCCACAACCCAATGCCATTAAAAAGGAAAGAAGGCAATCCATTTTCTTAACATCCATTTTAACTAGAAGTTAGTATTCTGACCTTCAAACCTTCCTTAGCAGCAATCCCATAGCAATCAGGCGACCCCACTTGAGAGTCCCTGTCCATCATTTTCTCACCTCCATACACAGGATCCGTCTGATCCCCTGACCAACTCCCTTTCTTACACCTTTTTACTTTTACCTTGAAAGCCTCCATTTGCATCTTCATCTTCATCTTCCCCCTCCTCCTCCTCCTTCTCCTCCTCTTCAGATGTTACATTCTCCTCCCCACTAATCACCCTCTGCCCAGGTGTTAGGGATCTCTCACTCTCATTCTCCTGAAACTCCATCCCCTCCTCCTCCCCCACCACTAGGGTTTTGGGCATTCAAAATTCTCAATTGTTTCTTCACATGGGGGAACCTCCCTACACACAGTCTCCACACTCTCCACCACTTTCTCTTTTTTCCCTTTACGTGCTTTCTTCTTACTGACCTCAGTAAACTCTTCACCAACACCAGTCTCCTCCACAATGCACACCAGTGGTAGTTCACCCTCCTCCCCTTTTCCAGATTTTTCCTGAGTATTCATGTGCTGCACTGTCACACCTGCTGCACTCCCTTTTACAGAGTTCTCGTCAATCACCTGAGTCACCTCAGCATTCACACCAAAAACACGTGGAAATGGCCTTTCTCCTCTTTCCTCTCTTCTATTTCCTGCTGGCGTCAGCATAGCTCATTTTTCTTTCTATACCATAAGCTGCATCCTCTAGCCAAATGCTCCTCACTACCACAGATATCACGACGTTTTCTTCTCAGTACATTCACCCGAGTTGTGACCTGATTTCCCACAATTCCTGCAGCATACTCCTTGCTCAGGGCAAGACTCCTGTACATGTCCATAAGCGTGACAACGTCTACAGTACTGCAACTGTCCTTCATAAAAACAAAAACCTCTTTCTCCTCCAATAGAAAATACCTGTGGTATACTCTTTCCTTCCCTCTTCCATTCCATTCGTCCTTTTTAAATTTTACAACAAATTTCCTTTTACAATTAAAGTACCCATGTCTGTTCTTGAGTCTTCCAAGAAATTTAACTTCATCACAATATCGGTACAAAAAATTGGTCACCATCTCATCCGAAACCGTTCGGGTTGTACATATGGACTATAACAACCTTAGACATATTCATGAATAATGGCTCCACTTTCACCATTACTCATTATAGCTGGCTCATTCCTCCTCTTCATCACTTCTAAGTCCATGTAGACCCTCTGGCAAACCTCAGAATCATAAAAGGTTATATCGTAAATCCCTTGCCTAGGGAAGTCTTGCATAGCGATTACATGCCAATACCTGAAGGTACTGGAGCTTGCGAAGAATCTCCAGCACAACTTGATCCAATCCAATCGTCCCCCCGGTGTTCGCCAGGAACGTAAATTCGCACCGTATCCTCGAGTCCTCGAGTCCTCTCTTCCGCTCATTTTTGCAGGTTAAGATACCCACTATCGCAACCCAGTAACAATCCAGGGCCCCCCGCAAAAGAGGGCCCCGATCACCACCCCTTCCGACTCCTACCCTGCCCGGTAAACCGCACAGGATCGAAGCCAAAAGGCCGAGAAGCGATAACCGTGAAAGGGGCGGGCCCAACAAGGTGCCCTTCATGGGCACTATCACTGCTTGCTGTCAGGGAGGCTGCCAGACAATTTTCCATGCACACTCTGGGCTGGGGGCAGTCAACCACCAGTACACACAGCAGAACCTAAACCCATACCATTATTGCTAAGCAGCAAGACAGGGGCCCATTGCACTCCCACGGGGCCTTTTTAAATGCAATCCATAACCCGGATTTGCCAGGAACCCTTCTTACTCCCCCTACTTGCATGTGACACTGGGCTTAGGATCTGCATAGGAAACACACACACAAGCACACACCTACCTTTGTTGCCTGCAGATGCCTCCTTGGCTGTCCCCAAACGGTATCAAAACCAACACCCCACGGGAAGCTGTAAGCATAGAGGACATGCCTGCACCCCATTGGACTTACCTGTGTGGGTTAAATCCGGGTTATTTGACAACCTATGGCGGTGATGGTTCTGCTCAGGCAGAGCAGTGCTGATGCTCCTCATAAAGCTGTCGCTGCTGTGAAGGTTTCTAGGTGACATCACAAATCCCTATGGTTACATACACAACAAAGCTGGGTTGTTGTTGTTTACACTCTGCAAGGCCTGTGGAAGTGAGTGACATCATAGCACTGTAGTTCTGAGGGTTCTAGATGGATGCAACAATCTCCTGTTGCTTCTATGAAGGCCATAATAGACGACATCACCAAACAGCTCCATAGTCACATACACAGCAAAGGAGAGATGTTGTTTACACCTAGTGATGTCAGTGGTATTGAGTGACATCACAGCACAGTGCTAAGGCTCCTGGGCCTGGACACAGCAGCGGCTGCAATATCTCAACGGAGAATACGTTTATATATATGTGTGTGTGTGCGCGTATATATATATATATATATATATATATATATATATATATATATATATATATATATATATATTTCTCCGCCGAAATCACTTTTAAACCCATTTCCACCTTTTTTCTCCCTTCTCTTCCTCTTACTTTTTTTTCACGTTTTTTTACGTTTTTCTCCTTTTCGCCTCTTTTCTGGGCGTATTATTCTTCTTTTTTCTTCTTTTTTTTCGTCTAATGCATACCCCATCAGTGCAGCAATGCTTATTCAATACCGCCAGCAGATGGAGACACTGGGGGATAATTTTCTAAGGATTTATACTGATTTTTCCTGTCTGAATTTGTCGCACAGAAAGTTGCAGGCCAAATATGTGTGACATTTCTGCGACTTTAGCTTCTAGAGCATTTTTACAAACATTATACATAGGTGCTGAATACATAAAAAGCGACTGTTCAGCGACAGACAAGTCGCATCGGCTGAAAGTAGGCCAGAATGTCAGTCCATGTTGGAGCAGGTTTAGATACAGTCTAAAGTATAGATCTCAAAGTCTGTGCACAGAATTTAGCAAGGGCCTCGCACCTTCTGATGCATCAGGTAGGTGCACAATAGCATAGCCTAACCCTCTGTACTTTGGTCTATATTGATGCGGGACATAGACAGCCAGCTGATGACCAATCCATTAGTGCAATGGATGGCTGGAAGCATTTGTCTTTGCCTTTGCAATACCACAGAAGCAATGCATGGTCAATGTACAGCAATGACACACCTGTGTGAACAGCCAGGAGACCCCCCCCCCCCCCCCATGTTATGTTACATAGTTACATAGTTAGTACGGTCGAAAAAAGACATATGTCCATCAAGTTCAACCAGGGAATTAAGGGGTAGGGGTGTGGCGCGATATTGGGGGAAGGGATGAGATTTTATATTTCTTCATAAGCATTAATCTTATTTTGTCAATTAGGAACATTCAGCACCCACTCCGCTATCAAGGCAGCTGCCTATCATGTCATGCCCTACCTGCACAGGTGTGCTGGCTACTCAAATGATCCAATTAAGGAGGCCATTTAGTCAGCAGCAGCAGAAGTCCCTGTGCCTGGACGCTCCAACAGCGGCCAGACACAAGCAGAAGCAGAAGCAGCAGAAGCAGCAGCAGCACCACCTTTTGTTTTTGGCTGCAGCAGCAGCAAGGCCCACAGGGCTGGCTAGCTGGCTAGCCAGCAAGCAGGTAGCAATGAAAGTAGGAATCTTTCTTTTTAACCCTGTAAGGGGGTGGTGCACTGTACCCGAAGATACTGCCATATCGGGTCAATGCATAGGGCGACGGAAGCAAGCTTCGAAATCGGCCCCCGTTCTCAAAAATCCATTTAATATATGGTCCCCAGATAGGGGACGTATCAGATATTAAACTGATAAGAACAGATACTACACTTGATCTTAGCCAAAAGGCCGAGAAGCGATAACCGTGAAAGGGGCGGGCCCAACAAGGTGCCCTTCATGGGCACTATCACTGCTTGCTGTCAGGAGGCTGCCAGACAATTTTCCATGCACACCTCTGGGCTGGGGGGCAGTCAACCACCAGTACACACAGCAGAACCTAAACCCATACCATTATTGCTAAGCAGCAAGGACAGGGGCCCATTGCACTCCCACGGGGCCTTTTTAAATGCAATCCATAACCCGGATTTGCCAGGAACCCTCTTACTCCTCCTACTTGCATGTGACACCTGGGCTTAGGATCTGCATAGGAAACACACACACAAGCACACACCTACCTTTGTTGCCTGCAGATGCCTCCTTGGCTGTCCCCAAACGGTATCAAACCAACACCCACGGGAAGCTGTAAGCATAGAGGACATGCCTGCACCCCATTGGACTTACCTGTGTGGGTTAAATCCGGGTTATTTGACAACCTATGGCGGTGATGGTTCTGCTCAGGCAGAGCAGTGCTGATGCTCCTCATAAAGCTGTCGCTGCTGTGAAGGTTCTAGGTGACATCACAAATCCCTATGGTTACATACACAACAAAGCTGGGTTGTTGTTGTTTACACTCTGCAAGGCCTGTGGAAGTGAGTGACATCATAGCACTGTAGTTCTGAGGGTTCTAGATGGATGCAACAATCTCCTGTTGCTTCTATGAAGGCCATAATAGACGACATCACCAAACAGCTCCATAGTCACATACACAGCAAAGGAGAGATGTTGTTTACACCTAGTGATGTCAGTGGTATTGAGTGACATCACAGCACAGTGCTAAGGCTCCTGGGCCTGGACACAGCAGCGGGCTGCAATATCTCAACGGAGAATACGTTTATATATATGTGTGTGTGTGCGCGTATATATATATATATATATATATATATATATATATATATATATATATTTCTCCGCCGAAATCACTTTTAAACCATTTCCACCTTTTTTTCCCTTCTCTTCCTCTTACTTTTTTTTCAAGTTTTTTTACGTTTTTCTCCTTTTCGCCTCTTTTCTGGGCGTATTATTCTTCTTTTTCTTCTTTTTTTTCGTCTAATGCATACCCCATCAGTGCAGCAATGCTTATTCAATACCGCCAGCAGATGGAGACACTGGGGGATAATTTTCTAAGGATTTATACTGATTTTTTCCTGTCTGAATTTGTCGCACAGAAAGTTGCAGGCCAAATATGTGTGACATTTCTGTGACTTTAGCTTCTAGAGCATTTTTACAACATTATACATAGGTGCTGAATACATAAAAAGCGACTGTTCAGCGACAGACAAGTCGCATCGGCTGAAAGTAGGCCAGAATGTCAGTCCATGTTGGAGCAGGTTTAGATACAGTCTAAAGTATAGATCTCAAAGTCTGTGCACAGAATTTAGCAAGGGCCTCGCACCTTCTGATGCATCAGGTAGGTGCACAATAGCATAGCCTAACCCTCTGTACTTTGGTCTATATTGATGCGGGACATAGACAGCCAGCTGATGACCAATCCATTAGTGCAATGGATGGCTGGAAGCATTTGTCTTTGCCTTTGCAATACCACAGAAGCAATGCATGGTCAATGTACAGCAATGACACACCTGTGTGAACAGCCAGGAGACCCCCCCCCCCCCCCCCATGTTATGTTACATAGTTACATAGTTAGTACGGTCGAAAAAAGACATATGTCCATCAAGTTCAACCAGGGAATTAAGGGGTAGGGGTGTGGCGCGATATTGGGGAAGGGATGAGATTTTATATTTCTTCATAAGCATTAATCTTATTTTGTCAATTAGGAACATTCAGCACCCACCCGCTATCAAGGCAGCTGCCTATCATGTCATGCCCTACCTGCACAGGTGTGCTGGCTACTCAAATGATCCAATTAAGGAGGCCATTTAGTCAGCAGCAGCAGAAGTCCTGTGCCTGGACGCTCCAACAGCGGCCAGACACAAGCAGAAGCAGAAGCAGCAGAAGCAGCAGCAGCACCACCTTTTGTTTTTTGGCTGCAGCAGCAGCAAGGCCCACAGGGCTGGCTAGCTGGCTAGCCAGCAAGCAGGTAGCAATGAAAGTAGGAATCTTTCTTTTTAACCCTGTAAGGGGGTGGTGCACTGTACCCGAAGATACTGCCATATCGGGTCAATGCATAGGGCGACGGAAGCAAGCTTCGAAATCGGCCCCCGTTCTCAAAAATCCATTTAATATATGGTCCCCAGATAGGGGACGTATCAGATATTAAACTGATAAGAACAGATACTACACTTGATCTTAGCCAAAAGGCCGAGAAGCGATAACCGTGAAAGGGGCGGGCCCAACAAGGTGCCCTTCATGGGCACTATCACTGCTTGCTGTCAGGGAGGCTGCCAGACAATTTTCCATGCACACTCTGGGCTGGGGGGCAGTCAACCACCAGTACACACAGCAGAACCTAAACCCATACCATTATTGCTAAGCAGCAAGACAGGGGCCCATTGCACTCCCACGGGGCCTTTTTAAATGCAATCCATAACCCGGATTTGCCAGGAACCCTTCTTACTCCTCCTACTTGCATGTGACACTGGGCTTAGGATCTGCATAGGAAACACACACACAAGCACACACCTACCTTTGTTGCCTGCAGATGCCTCCTTGGCTGTCCCCAAACGGTATCAAACCAACACCCACGGGAAGCTGTAAGCATAGAGGACATGCCTGCACCCCCATTGGACTTACCTGTGTGGGTTAAATCCGGGTTATTTGACAACCTATGGCGGTGATGGTTCTGCTCAGGCAGAGCAGTGCTGATGCTCCTCATAAAGCTGTCGCTGCTGTGAAGGTTCTAGGTGACATCACAAATCCCTATGGTTACATACACAACAAAGCTGGGTTGTTGTTGTTTACACTCTGCAAGGCCTGTGGAAGTGAGTGACATCATAGCACTGTAGTTCTGAGGGTTCTAGATGTAATAGACGACATCACCAAACAGCTCCATAGTCACATACACAGCAAAGGAGAGATGTTGTTTACACCTAGTGATGTCAGTGGTATTGAGTGACATCACAGCACAGTGCTAAGGCTCCTGGGCCTGGACACAGCAGCGGCTGCAATATCTCAACGGAGAATACGTTTATATATATGTGTGTGTGTGCGGTATATAATATATATATATATATATATATATATATATATATATATATATATATTCTCCGCCGAAATCACTTTTAAACCCATTTCCACCTTTTTTTCCCTTCTCTTCCTCTTACTTTTTTTTCACGTTTTTTTACGTTTTTCTCCTTTTCGCCTCTTTTCTGGGCGTATTATTCTTCTTTTTCTTCTTTTTTTTCGTCTAATGCATACCCCATCAGTGCAGCAATGCTTATTCAATACCGCCAACAGATGGAGACACTGGGGGATAATTTTCTAAGGATTTATACTGATTTTTCCTGTCTGAATTTGTCGCACAGAAAGTTGCAGGCCAAATATGTGTGACATTTCTGCGACTTTAGCTTCTAGAGCATTTTTACAACATTATACATAGGTGCTGAATACATAAAAAGCGACTGTTCAGCGACAGACAAGTCGCATCGGCTGAAAGTAGGCCAGAATGTCAGTCCATGTTGGAGCAGGTTTAGATACAGTCTAAAGTATAGATCTCAAAGTCTGTGCACAGAATTTAGCAAGGGCCTCGCACCTTCTGATGCATCAGGTAGGTGCACAATAGCATAGCCTAACCCTCTGTACTTTGGTCTATATTGATGCGGGACATAGACAGCCAGCTGATGACCAATCCATTAGTGCAATGGATGGCTGGAAGCATTTGTCTTTGCCTTTGCAATACCACAGAAGCAATGCATGGTCAATGTACAGCAATGACACACCTGTGTGAACAGCCAGGAGACCCCCCCCCCCCCCCCCATGTTATGTTACATAGTTACATAGTTAGTACGGTCGAAAAAAGACATATGTCCATCAAGTTCAACCAGGGAATTAAGGGGTAGGGGTGTGGCGCGATATTGGGGAAGGGATGAGATTTTATATTTCTTCATAAGCATTAATCTTATTTTGTCAATTAGGAACATTCAGCACCCACCCGCTATCAAGGCAGCTGCCTATCATGTCATGCCCTACCTGCACAGGTGTGCTGGCTACTCAAATGATCCAATTAAGGAGGCCATTTAGTCAGCAGCAGCAGAAGTCCTGTGCCTGGACGCTCCAACAGCGGCCAGACACAAGCAGAAGCAGAAGCAGCAGCAGCACCACCTTTTGTTTTTTGGCTGCAGCAGCAGCAAGGCCCACAGGGCTGGCTAGCTGGCTAGCCAGCAAGCAGGTAGCAATGAAAGTAGGAATCTTTCTTTTTAACCCTGTAAGGGGGTGGTGCACTGTACCCGAAGATACTGCCATATCGGGTCAATGCATAGGGCGACGGAAGCAAGCTTCGAAATCGGCCCCCGTTCTCAAAAATCCATTTAATATATGGTCCCCCAGATAGGGGACGTATCAGATATTAAACTGATAAGAACAGATACTACACTTGATCTTAGCCAAAAGGCCGAGAAGCGATAACCGTGAAAGGGGCGGGCCCAACAAGGTGCCCTTCATGGGCACTATCACTGCTTGCTGTCAGGGAGGCTGCCAGACAATTTTCCATGCACACTCTGGGCTGGGGGGCAGTCAACCACCAGTACACACAGCAGAACCTAAACCCATACCATTATTGCTAAGCAGCAAGACAGGGGCCCATTGCACTCCCACGGGGCCTTTTTAAATGCAATCCATAACCCGGATTTGCCAGGAACCCTTCTTACTCCTCCTACTTGCATGTGACACTGGGCTTAGGATCTGCATAGGAAACACACACACAAGCACACACCTACCTTTGTTGCCTGCAGATGCCTCCTTGGCTGTCCCCAAACGGTATCAAACCAACACCCACGGGAAGCTGTAAGCATAGAGGACATGCCTGCACCCCATTGGACTTACCTGTGTGGGTTAAATCCGGGTTATTTGACAACCTATGGCGGTGATGGTTCTGCTCAGGCAGAGCAGTGCTGATGCTCCTCATAAAGCTGTCGCTGCTGTGAAGGTTCTAGGTGACATCACAAATCCCTATGGTTACATACACAACAAAGCTGGGTTGTTGTTGTTTACACTCTGCAAGGCCTGTGGAAGTGAGTGACATCATAGCACTGTAGTTCTGAGGGTTCTAGATGGATGCAACAATCTCCTGTTGCTTCTATGAAGGCCATAATAGACGACATCACCAAACAGCTCCATAGTCACATACACAGCAAAGGAGAGATGTTGTTTACACCTAGTGATGTCAGTGGTATTGAGTGACATCACAGCACAGTGCTAAGGCTCCTGGGCCTGGACACAGCAGCGGCTGCAATATCTCAACGGAGAATACGTTTATATATATGTGTGTGTGTGCGCGTATATATATATATATATATATATATATATATATATATATATATATATTTCTCCGCCGAAATCACTTTTAAACCCATTTCCACCTTTTTTTCCCTTCTCTTCCTCTTACTTTTTTTTCAAGTTTTTTTACGTTTTTCTCCTTTTCGCCTCTTTTCTGGGCGTATTATTCTTCTTTTTCTTCTTTTTTTTCGTCTAATGCATACCCCATCAGTGCAGCAATGCTTATTCAATACCGCCAGCAGATGGAGACACTGGGGGATAATTTTCTAAGGATTTATACTGATTTTTCCTGTCTGAATTTGTCGCACAGAAAGTTGCAGGCCAAATATGTGTGACATTTCTGCGACTTTAGCTTCTAGAGCATTTTTACAACATTATACATAGGTGCTGAATACATAAAAAGCGACTGTTCAGCGACAGACAAGTCGCATCGGCTGAAAGTAGGCCAGAATGTCAGTCCATGTTGGAGCAGGTTTAGATACAGTCTAAAGTATAGATCTCAAAGTCTGTGCACAGAATTTAGCAAGGGCCTCGCACCTTCTGATGCATCAGGTAGGTGCACAATAGCATAGCCTAACCCTCTGTACTTTGGTCTATATTGATGCGGGACATAGACAGCCAGCTGATGACCAATCCATTAGTGCAATGGATGGCTGGAAGCATTTGTCTTTGCCTTTGCAATACCACAGAAGCAATGCATGGTCAATGTACAGCAATGACACACCTGTGTGAACAGCCAGGAGACCCCCCCCCCCCCCCCCCCATGTTATGTTACATAGTTACATAGTTAGTACGGTCGAAAAAAGACATATGTCCATCAAGTTCAACCAGGGAATTAAGGGGTAGGGGTGTGGCGCGATATTGGGGAAGGGATGAGATTTTATATTTCTTCATAAGCATTAATCTTATTTTGTCAATTAGGAACATTCAGCACCCACCCGCTATCAAGGCAGCTGCCTATCATGTCATGCCCTACCTGCACAGGTGTGCTGGCTACTCAAATGATCCAATTAAGGAGGCCATTTAGTCAGCAGCAGCAGAAGTCCTGTGCCTGGACGCTCCAACAGCGGCGCCAGACACAAGCAGAAGCAGAAGCAGCAGAAGCAGCAGCAGCACCACCTTTTGTTTTTTGGCTGCAGCAGCAGCAAGGCCCACAGGGCTGGCTAGCTGGCTAGCCAGCAAGCAGGTAGCAATGAAAGTAGGAATCTTTCTTTTTAACCCTGTAAGGGGGTGGTGCACTGTACCCGAAGATACTGCCATATCGGGTCAATGCATAGGGCGACGGAAGCAAGCTTCGAAATCGGCCCCCGTTCTCAAAAATCCATTTAATATATGGTCCCCAGATAGGGGACGTATCAGATATTAAACTGATAAGAACAGATACTACACTTGATCTTAGCCAAAAGGCCGAGAAGCGATAACCGTGAAAGGGGCGGGCCCAACAAGGTGCCCTTCATGGGCACTATCACTGCTTGCTGTCAGGGAGGCTGCCAGACAATTTTCCATGCACACTCTGGGCTGGGGGGCAGTCAACCACCAGTACACACAGCAGAACCTAAACCCATACCATTATTGCTAAGCAGCAAGACAGGGGCCCATTGCACTCCCACGGGGCCTTTTTAAATGCAATCCATAACCCGGATTTGCCAGGAACCCTTCTTACTCCTCCTACTTGCATGTGACACTGGGCTTAGGATCTGCATAGGAAACACACACACAAGCACACACCTACCTTTGTTGCCTGCAGATGCCTCCTTGGCTGTCCCCAAACGGTATCAAACCAACACCCACGGGAAGCTGTAAGCATAGAGGACATGCCTGCACCCCATTGGACTTACCTGTGTGGGTTAAATCCGGGTTATTTGACAACCTATGGCGGTGATGGTTCTGCTCAGGCAGAGCAGTGCTGATGCTCCTCATAAAGCTGTCGCTGCTGTGAAGGTTCTAGGTGACATCACAAATCCCTATGGTTACATACACAACAAAGCTGGGTTGTTGTTGTTTACACTCTGCAAGGCCTGTGGAAGTGAGTGACATCATAGCACTGTAGTTCTGAGGGTTCTAGATGGATGCAACAATCTCCTGTTGCTTCTATGAAGGCCATAATAGACGACATCACCAAACAGCTCCATAGTCACATACACAGCAAAGGAGAGATGTTGTTTACACCTAGTGATGTCAGTGGTATTGAGTGACATCACAGCACAGTGCTAAGGCTCCTGGGCCTGGACACAGCAGCGGCTGCAATATCTCAACGGAGAATACGTTTATATATATGTGTGTGTGTGCGCGTATATATATATATATATATATATATATATATATATATATATATATATATTTCTCCGCCGAAATCACTTTTAAACCCATTTTCACCTTTTTTTCCCTTCTCTTCCTCTTACTTTTTTTTCAAGTTTTTTTTACGTTTTTCTCCTTTTCGCCTCTTTTCTGGGCGTATTATTCTTCTTTTTCTTCTTTTTTTTCGTCTAATGCATACCCCATCAGTGCAGCAATGCTTATTCAATACCGCCAGCAGATGGAGACACTGGGGGATAATTTTCTAAGGATTTATACTGATTTTTCCTGTCTGAATTTGTCGCACAGAAAGTTGCAGGCCAAATATGTGTGACATTTCTGCGACTTTAGCTTCTAGAGCATTTTTACAACATTATACATAGGTGCTGAATACATAAAAAGCGACTGTTCAGCGACAGACAAGTCGCATCGGCTGAAAGTAGGCCAGAATGTCAGTCCATGTTGGAGCAGGTTTAGATACAGTCTAAAGTATAGATCTCAAAGTCTGTGCACAGAATTTAGCAAGGGCCTCGCACCTTCTGATGCATCAGGTAGGTGCACAATAGCATAGCCTAACCCTCTGTACTTTGGTCTATATTGATGCGGGACATAGACAGCCAGCTGATGACCAATCCATTAGTGCAATGGATGGCTGGAAGCATTTGTCTTTGCCTTTGCAATACCACAGAAGCAATGCATGGTCAATGTACAGCAATGACACACCTGTGTGAACAGCCAGGAGACCCCCCCCCCCCATGTTATGTTACATAGTTACATAGTTAGTACGGTCGAAAAAAGACATATGTCCATCAAGTTCAACCAGGGAATTAAGGGGTAGGGGTGTGGCGCGATATTGGGGAAGGGATGAGATTTTATATTTCTTCATATGCATTAATCTTATTTTGTCAATTAGGAACATTCAGCACCCACCCGCTATCAAGGCAGCTGCCTATCATGTCATGCCCTACCTGCACAGGTGTGCTGGCTACTCAAATGATCCAATTAAGGAGGCCATTTAGTCAGCAGCAGCAGAAGTCCTGTGCCTGGACGCTCCAACAGCGGCCAGACACAAGCAGAAGCAGAAGCAGCAGAAGCAGCAGCAGCACCACCTTTTGTTTTTTGGCTGCAGCAGCAGCAAGGCCCACAGGGCTGGCTAGCTGGCTAGCCAGCAAGCAGGTAGCAATGAAAGTAGGAATCTTTCTTTTTAACCCTGTAAGGGGGTGGTGCACTGTACCCGAAGATACTGCCATATCGGGTCAATGCATAGGGCGACGGAAGCAAGCTTCGAAATCGGCCCCCGTTCTCAAAAATCCATTTAATATATGGTCCCCAGATAGGGGACGTATCAGATATTAAACTGATAAGAACAGATACTACACTTGATCTTAGCCAAAAGGCCGAGAAGCGATAACCGTGAAAGGGGCGGGCCCAACAAGGTGCCCTTCATGGGCACTATCACTGCTTGCTGTCAGGGAGGCTGCCAGACAATTTTCCATGCACACTCTGGGCTGGGGGGCAGTCAACCACCAGTACACACAGCAGAACCTAAACCCATACCATTATTGCTAAGCAGCAAGACAGGGGCCCATTGCACTCCCACGGGGCCTTTTTAAATGCAATCCATAACCCGGATTTGCCAGGAACCCTTCTTACTCCTCCTACTTGCATGTGACACTGGGCTTAGGATCTGCATAGGAAACACACACACAAGCACACACCTACCTTTGTTGCCTGCAGATGCCTCCTTGGCTGTCCCCAAACGGTATCAAACCAACACCCACGGGAAGCTGTAAGCATAGAGGACATGCCTGCACCCCATTGGACTTACCTGTGTGGGTTAAATCCGGGTTATTTGACAACCTATGGCGGTGATGGTTCTGCTCAGGCAGAGCAGTGCTGATGCTCCTCATAAAGCTGTCGCTGCTGTGAAGGTTCTAGGTGACATCACAAATCCCTATGGTTACATACACAACAAAGCTGGGTTGTTGTTGTTTACACTCTGCAAGGCCTGTGGAAGTGAGTGACATCATAGCACTGTAGTTCTGAGGGTTCTAGATGGATGCAACAATCTCCTGTTGCTTCTATGAAGGCCATAATAGACGACATCACCAAACAGCTCCATAGTCACATACACAGCAAAGGAGAGATGTTGTTTACACCTAGTAATGTCAGTGGTATTGAGTGACATCACAGCACAGTGCTAAGGCTCCTGGGCCTGGACACAGCAGCGGCTGCAATATCTCAACGGAGAATACGTTTATATATATGTGTGTGTGTGCGCGTATATATATATATATATATATATATATATATATATATATATATTTCTCCGCCGAAATCACTTTTAAACCCATTTCCACCTTTTTTTCCCTTCTCTTCCTCTTACTTTTTTTTCACGTTTTTTTACGTTTTTCTCCTTTTCGCCTCTTTTCTGGGCGTATTATTCTTCTTTTTCTTCTTTTTTTTCGTCTAATGCATACCCCATCAGTGCAGCAATGCTTATTCAATACCGCCAGCAGATGGAGACACTGGGGGATAATTTTCTAAGGATTTATACTGATTTTTCCTGTCTGAATTTGTCGCACAGAAAGTTGCAGGCCAAATATGTGTGACATTTCTGCGACTTTAGCTTCTAGAGCATTTTTACAACATTATACATAGGTGCTGAATACATAAAAAGCGACTGTTCAGCGACAGACAAGTCGCATCGGCTGAAAGTAGGCCAGAATGTCAGTCCATGTTGGAGCAGGTTTAGATACAGTCTAAAGTATAGATCTCAAAGTCTGTGCACAGAATTTAGCAAGGGCCTCGCACCTTCTGATGCATCAGGTAGGTGCACAATAGCATAGCCTAACCCTCTGTACTTTGGTCTATATTGATGCGGGACATAGACAGCCAGCTGATGACCAATCCATTAGTGCAATGGATGGCTGGAAGCATTTGTCTTTGCCTTTGCAATACCACAGAAGCAATGCATGGTCAATGTACAGCAATGACACACCTGTGTGAACAGCCAGGAGACCCCCCCCCCCCCCCCATGTTATGTTACATAGTTACATAGTTAGTACGGTCGAAAAAAGACATATGTCCATCAAGTTCAACCAGGGAATTAAGGGGTAGGGGTGTGGCGCGATATTGGGGAAGGGATGAGATTTTATATTTCTTCATAAGCATTAATCTTATTTTGTCAATTAGGAACATTCAGCACCCACCCGCTATCAAGGCAGCTGCCTATCATGTCATGCCCTACCTGCACAGGTGTGCTGGCTACTCAAATGATCCAATTAAGGAGGCCATTTAGTCAGCAGCAGCAGAAGTCCTGTGCCTGGACGCTCCAACAGCGGCCAGACACAAGCAGAAGCAGAAGCAGCAGAAGCAGCAGCAGCACCACCTTTTGTTTTTTGGCTGCAGCAGCAGCAAGGCCCACAGGGCTGGCTAGCTGGCTAGCCAGCAAGCAGGTAGCAATGAAAGTAGGAATCTTTCTTTTTAACCCTGTAAGGGGGTGGTGCACTGTACCCGAAGATACTGCCATATCGGGTCAATGCATAGGGCGACGGAAGCAAGCTTCGAAATCGGCCCCCGTTCTCAAAAATCCATTTAATATATGGTCCCCAGATAGGGGACGTATCAGATATTAAACTGATAAGAACAGATACTACACTTGATCTTAGCCAAAAGGCCGAGAAGCGATAACCGTGAAAGGGGCGGGCCCAACAAGGTGCCCTTCATGGGCACTATCACTGCTTGCTGTCAGGGAGGCTGCCAGACAATTTTCCATGCACACTCTGGGCTGGGGGGCAGTCAACCACCAGTACACACAGCAGAACCTAAACCCATACCATTATTGCTAAGCAGCAAGACAGGGGCCCATTGCACTCCCACGGGGCCTTTTTAAATGCAATCCATAACCCGGATTTGCCAGGAACCCTTCTTACTCCTCCTACTTGCATGTGACACTGGGCTTAGGATCTGCATAGGAAACACACACACAAGCACACACCTACCTTTGTTGCCTGCAGATGCCTCCTTGGCTGTCCCCAAACGGTATCAAACCAACACCCACGGGAAGCTGTAAGCATAGAGGACATGCCTGCACCCCATTGGACTTACCTGTGTGGGTTAAATCCGGGTTATTTGACAACCTATGGCGGTGATGGTTCTGCTCAGGCAGAGCAGTGCTGATGCTCCTCATAAAGCTGTCGCTGCTGTGAAGGTTCTAGGTGACATCACAAATCCCTATGGTTACATACACAACAAAGCTGGGTTGTTGTTGTTTACACTCTGCAAGGCCTGTGGAAGTGAGTGACATCATAGCACTGTAGTTCTGAGGGTTCTAGATGGATGCAACAATCTCCTGTTGCTTCTATGAAGGCCATAATAGACGACATCACCAAACAGCTCCATAGTCACATACACAGCAAAGGAGAGATGTTGTTTACACCTAGTGATGTCAGTGGTATTGAGTGACATCACAGCACAGTGCTAAGGCTCCTGGGCCTGGACACAGCAGCGGCTGCAATATCTCAACGGAGAATACGTTTATATATATGTGTGTGTGTGCGCGTATATATATATATATATATATATATATATATATATATATATTTCTCCGCCGAAATCACTTTTAAACCCATTTCCACCTTTTTTTCCCTTCTCTTCCTCTTACTTTTTTTTCACGTTTTTTTACGTTTTTCTCCTTTTCGCCTCTTTTCTGGGCGTATTATTCTTCTTTTTCTTCTTTTTTTTCGTCTAATGCATACCCCATCAGTGCAGCAATGCTTATTCAATACCGCCAGCAGATGGAGACACTGGGGGATAATTTTCTAAGGATTTATACTGATTTTTCCTGTCTGAATTTGTCGCACAGAAAGTTGCAGGCCAAATATGTGTGACATTTCTGCGACTTTAGCTTCTAGAGCATTTTTACAACATTATACATAGGTGCTGAATACATAAAAAGCGACTGTTCAGCGACAGACAAGTCGCATCGGCTGAAAGTAGGCCAGAATGTCAGTCCATGTTGGAGCAGGTTTAGATACAGTCTAAAGTATAGATCTCAAAGTCTGTGCACAGAATTTAGCAAGGGCCTCGCACCTTCTGATGCATCAGGTAGGTGCACAATAGCATAGCCTAACCCTCTGTACTTTGGTCTATATTGATGCGGGACATAGACAGCCAGCTGATGACCAATCCATTAGTGCAATGGATGGCTGGAAGCATTTGTCTTTGCCTTTGCAATACCACAGAAGCAATGCATGGTCAATGTACAGCAATGACACACCTGTGTGAACAGCCAGGAGACCCCCCCCCCCCCCCATGTTATGTTACATAGTTACATAGTTAGTACGGTCGAAAAAAGACATATGTCCATCAAGTTCAACCAGGGAATTAAGGGGTAGGGGTGTGGCGCGATATTGGGGAAGGGATGAGATTTTATATTTCTTCATATGCATTAATCTTATTTTGTCAATTAGGAACATTCAGCACCCACCCGCTATCAAGGCAGCTGCCTATCATGTCATGCCCTACCTGCACAGGTGTGCTGGCTACTCAAATGATCCAATTAAGGAGGCCATTTAGTCAGCAGCAGCAGAAGTCCTGTGCCTGGACGCTCCAACAGCGGCCAGACACAAGCAGAAGCAGAAGCAGCAGAAGCAGCAGCAGCACCACCTTTTGTTTTTTGGCTGCAGCAGCAGCAAGGCCCACAGGGCTGGCTAGCTGGCTAGCCAGCAAGCAGGTAGCAATGAAAGTAGGAATCTTTCTTTTTAACCCTGTAAGGGGGTGGTGCACTGTACCCAAAGATACTGCCATATCGGGTCAATGCATAAGGCGACGGAAGCAAGCTTCGAAATCGGCCCCCGTTCTCAAAAATCCATTTAATATATGGTCCCCAGATAGGGGACGTATCAGATATTAAACTGATAAGAACAGATACTACACTTGATCTTAGCCAAAAGGCCGAGAAGCGATAACCGTGAAAGGGGCGGGCCCAACAAGGTGCCCTTCATGGGCACTATCACTGCTTGCTGTCAGGGAGGCTGCCAGACAATTTTCCATGCACACTCTGGGCTGGGGGGCAGTCAACCACCAGTACACACAGCAGAACCTAAACCCATACCATTATTGCTAAGCAGCAAGACAGGGGCCCATTGCACTCCCACGGGGCCTTTTTAAATGCAATCCATAACCCGGATTTGCCAGGAACCCTTCTTACTCCTCCTACTTGCATGTGACACTGGGCTTAGGATCTGCATAGGAAACACACACACAAGCACACACCTACCTTTGTTGCCTGCAGATGCCTCCTTGGCTGTCCCCAAACGGTATCAAACCAACACCCACGGGAAGCTGTAAGCATAGAGGACATGCCTGCACCCCATTGGACTTACCTGTGTGGGTTAAATCCGGGTTATTTGACAACCTATGGCGGTGATGGTTCTGCTCAGGCAGAGCAGTGCTGATGCTCCTCATAAAGCTGTCGCTGCTGTGAAGGTTCTAGGTGACATCACAAATCCCTATGGTTACATACACAACAAAGCTGGGTTGTTGTTGTTTACACTCTGCAAGGCCTGTGGAAGTGAGTGACATCATAGCACTGTAGTTCTGAGGGTTCTAGATGGATGCAACAATCTCCTGTTGCTTCTATGAAGGCCATAATAGACGACATCACCAAACAGCTCCATAGTCACATACACAGCAAAGGAGAGATGTTGTTTACACCTAGTGATGTCAGTGGTATTGAGTGACATCACAGCACAGTGCTAAGGCTCCTGGGCCTGGACACAGCAGCGGCTGCAATATCTCAACGGAGAATACGTTTATATATATGTGTGTGTGTGCGCGTATATATATATATATATATATATATATATATATATATATATATATATATTTCTCCGCCGAAATCACTTTTAAACCCATTTCCACCTTTTTTTCCCTTCTCTTCCTCTTACTTTTTTTTCACGTTTTTTTACGTTTTTCTCCTTTTCGCCTCTTTTCTGGGCGTATTATTCTTCTTTTTCTTCTTTTTTTTCGTCTAATGCATACCCCATCAGTGCAGCAATGCTTAGTCAATACCGCCAGCAGATGGAGACACTGGGGGATAATTTTCTAAGGATTTATACTGATTTTTCCTGTCTGAATTTGTCGCACAGAAAGTTGCAGGCCAAATATGTGTGACATTTCTGCGACTTTAGCTTCTAGAGCATTTTTACAACATTATACATAGGTGCTGAATACATAAAAAGCGACTGTTCAGCGACAGACAAGTCGCATCGGCTGAAAGTAGGCCAGAATGTCAGTCCATGTTGGAGCAGGTTTAGATACAGTCTAAAGTATAGATCTCAAAGTCTGTGCACAGAATTTAGCAAGGGCCTCGCACCTTCTGATGCATCAGGTAGGTGCACAATAGCATAGCCTAACCCTCTGTACTTTGGTCTATATTGATGCGGGACATAGACAGCCAGCTGATGACCAATCCATTAGTGCAATGGATGGCTGGAAGCATTTGTCTTTGCCTTTGCAATACCACAGAAGCAATGCATGGTCAATGTACAGCAATGACACACCTGTGTGAACAGCCAGGAGACCCCCCCCCCCCCCCATGTTATGTTACATAGTTACATAGTTAGTACGGTCGAAAAAAGACATATGTCCATCAAGTTCAACCAGGGAATTAAGGGGTAGGGGTGTGGCGCGATATTGGGGAAGGGATGAGATTTTATATTTCTTCATAAGCATTAATCTTATTTTGTCAATTAGGAACATTCAGCACCCACCCGCTATCAAGGCAGCTGCCTATCATGTCATGCCCTACCTGCACAGGTGTGCTGGCTACTCAAATGATCCAATTAAGGAGGCCATTTAGTCAGCAGCAGCAGAAGTCCTGTGCCTGGACGCTCCAACAGCGGCCAGACACAAGCAGAAGCAGAAGCAGCAGAAGCAGCAGCAGCACCACCTTTTGTTTTTTGGCTGCAGCAGCAGCAAGGCCCACAG
This sequence comes from Hyla sarda, assembly GCF_029499605.1. Taxonomy (NCBI): domain Eukaryota; kingdom Metazoa; phylum Chordata; class Amphibia; order Anura; family Hylidae; genus Hyla; species Hyla sarda. The sequence continues at coordinate 29,505 of NW_026610761.1, forward strand.
GGCTGGCTAGCTGGCTAGCCAGCAAGCAGGTAGCAATGAAAGTAGGAATCTTTCTTTTTAACCCTGTAAGGGGGTGGTGCACTGTACCCGAAGATACTGCCATATCGGGTCAATGCATAGGGCGACGGAAGCAAGCTTCGAAATCGGCCCCCGTTCTCAAAAATCCATTTAATATATGGTCCCCAGATAGGGGACGTATCAGATATTAAACTGATAAGAACAGATACTACACTTGATCTTAGCCAAAAGGCCGAGAAGCGATAACCGTGAAAGGGGCGGGCCCAACAAGGTGCCCTTCATGGGCACTATCACTGCTTGCTGTCAGGGAGGCTGCCAGACAATTTTCCATGCACACTCTGGGCTGGGGGGCAGTCAACCACCAGTACACACAGCAGAACCTAAACCCATACCATTATTGCTAAGCAGCAAGACAGGGGCCCATTGCACTCCCACGGGGCCTTTTTAAATGCAATCCATAACCCGGATTTGCCAGGAACCCTTCTTACTCCTCCTACTTGCATGTGACACTGGGCTTAGGATCTGCATAGGAAACACACACACAAGCACACACCTACCTTTGTTGCCTGCAGATGCCTCCTTGGCTGTCCCCAAACGGTATCAAACCAACACCCACGGGAAGCTGTAAGCATAGAGGACATGCCTGCACCCCATTGGACTTACCTGTGTGGGTTAAATCCGGGTTATTTGACAACCTATGGCGGTGATGGTTCTGCTCAGGCAGAGCAGTGCTGATGCTCCTCATAAAGCTGTCGCTGCTGTGAAGGTTCTAGGTGACATCACAAATCCCTATGGTTACATACACAACAAAGCTGGGTTGTTGTTGTTTACACTCTGCAAGGCCTGTGGAAGTGAGTGACATCATAGCACTGTAGTTCTGAGGGTTCTAGATGGATGCAACAATCTCCTGTTGCTTCTATGAAGGCCATAATAGACGACATCACCAAACAGCTCCATAGTCACATACACAGCAAAGGAGAGATGTTGTTTACACCTAGTGATGTCAGTGGTATTGAGTGACATCACAGCACAGTGCTAAGGCTCCTGGGCCTGGACACAGCAGCGGCTGCAATATCTCAACGGAGAATACGTTTATATATATGTGTGTGTGTGCGCGTATATATATATATATATATATATATATATATATATATATATATTTCTCCGCCGAAATCACTTTTAAACCCATTTCCACCTTTTTTTCCCTTCTCTTCCTCTTACTTTTTTTTCACGTTTTTTTACGTTTTTCTCCTTTTCGCCTCTTTTCTGGGCGTATTATTCTTCTTTTTCTTCTTTTTTTTCGTCTAATGCATACCCCATCAGTGCAGCAATGCTTATTCAATACCGCCAGCAGATGGAGACACTGGGGGATAATTTTCTAAGGATTTATACTGATTTTTCCTGTCTGAATTTGTCGCACAGAAAGTTGCAGGCCAAATATGTGTGACATTTCTGCGACTTTAGCTTCTAGAGCATTTTTACAACATTATACATAGGTGCTGAATACATAAAAAGCGACTGTTCAGCGACAGACAAGTCGCATCGGCTGAAAGTAGGCCAGAATGTCAGTCCATGTTGGAGCAGGTTTAGATACAGTCTAAAGTATAGATCTCAAAGTCTGTGCACAGAATTTAGCAAGGGCCTCGCACCTTCTGATGCATCAGGTAGGTGCACAATAGCATAGCCTAACCCTCTGTACTTTGGTCTATATTGATGCGGGACATAGACAGCCAGCTGATGACCAATCCATTAGTGCAATGGATGGCTGGAAGCATTTGTCTTTGCCTTTGCAATACCACAGAAGCAATGCATGGTCAATGTACAGCAATGACACACCTGTGTGAACAGCCAGGAGACCCCCCCCCCCCCCCATGTTATGTTACATAGTTACATAGTTAGTACGGTCGAAAAAAGACATATGTCCATCAAGTTCAACCAGGGAATTAAGGGGTAGGGGTGTGGCGCGATATTGGGGAAGGGATGAGATTTTATATTTCTTCATAAGCATTAATCTTATTTTGTCAATTAGGAACATTCAGCACCCACCCGCTATCAAGGCAGCTGCCTATCATGTCATGCCCTACCTGCACAGGTGTGCTGGCTACTCAAATGATCCAATTAAGGAGGCCATTTAGTCAGCAGCAGCAGAAGTCCTGTGCCTGGACGCTCCAACAGCGGCCAGACACAAGCAGAAGCAGAAGCAGCAGAAGCAGCAGCAGCACCACCTTTTGTTTTTTGGCTGCAGCAGCAGCAAGGCCCACAGGGCTGGCTAGCTGGCTAGCCAGCAAGCAGGTAGCAATGAAAGTAGGAATCTTTCTTTTTAACCCTGTAAGGGGGTGGTGCACTGTACCCGAAGATACTGCCATATCGGGTCAATGCATAGGGCGACGGAAGCAAGCTTCGAAATCGGCCCCCGTTCTCAAAAATCCATTTAATATATGGTCCCCAGATAGGGGACGTATCAGATATTAAACTGATAAGAACAGATACTACACTTGATCTTAGCCAAAAGGCCGAGAAGCGATAACCGTGAAAGGGGCGGGCCCAACAAGGTGCCCTTCATGGGCACTATCACTGCTTGCTGTCAGGGAGGCTGCCAGACAATTTTCCATGCACACTCTGGGCTGGGGGGCAGTCAACCACCAGTACACACAGCAGAACCTAAACCCATACCATTATTGCTAAGCAGCAAGACAGGGGCCCATTGCACTCCCACGGGGCCTTTTTAAATGCAATCCATAACCCGGATTTGCCAGGAACCCTTCTTACTCCTCCTACTTGCATGTGACACTGGGCTTAGGATCTGCATAGGAAACACACACACAAGCACACACCTACCTTTGTTGCCTGCAGATGCCTCCTTGGCTGTCCCCAAACGGTATCAAACCAACACCCACGGGAAGCTGTAAGCATAGAGGACATGCCTGCACCCCATTGGACTTACCTGTGTGGGTTAAATCCGGGTTATTTGACAACCTATGGCGGTGATGGTTCTGCTCAGGCAGAGCAGTGCTGATGCTCCTCATAAAGCTGTCGCTGCTGTGAAGGTTCTAGGTGACATCACAAATCCCTATGGTTACATACACAACAAAGCTGGGTTGTTGTTGTTTACACTCTGCAAGGCCTGTGGAAGTGAGTGACATCATAGCACTGTAGTTCTGAGGGTTCTAGATGGATGCAACAATCTCCTGTTGCTTCTATGAAGGCCATAATAGACGACATCACCAAACAGCTCCATAGTCACATACACAGCAAAGGAGAGATGTTGTTTACACCTAGTGATGTCAGTGGTATTGAGTGACATCACAGCACAGTGCTAAGGCTCCTGGGCCTGGACACAGCAGCGGCTGCAATATCTCAACGGAGAATACGTTTATATATATGTGTGTGTGTGCGCGTATATATATATATATATATATATATATATATATATATATATATATTTCTCCGCCGAAATCACTTTTAAACCCATTTCCACCTTTTTTTCCCTTCTCTTCCTCTTACTTTTTTTTCACGTTTTTTTACGTTTTTCTCCTTTTCGCCTCTTTTCTGGGCGTATTATTCTTCTTTTTCTTCTTTTTTTTCGTCTAATGCATACCCCATCAGTGCAGCAATGCTTAGTCAATACCGCCAGCAGATGGAGACACTGGGGGATAATTTTCTAAGGATTTATACTGATTTTTCCTGTCTGAATTTGTCGCACAGAAAGTTGCAGGCCAAATATGTGTGACATTTCTGCGACTTTAGCTTCTAGAGCATTTTTACAACATTATACATAGGTGCTGAATACATAAAAAGCGACTGTTCAGCGACAGACAAGTCGCATCGGCTGAAAGTAGGCCAGAATGTCAGTCCATGTTGGAGCAGGTTTAGATACAGTCTAAAGTATAGATCTCAAAGTCTGTGCACAGAATTTAGCAAGGGCCTCGCACCTTCTGATGCATCAGGTAGGTGCACAATAGCATAGCCTAACCCTCTGTACTTTGGTCTATATTGATGCGGGACATAGACAGCCAGCTGATGACCAATCCATTAGTGCAATGGATGGCTGGAAGCATTTGTCTTTGCCTTTGCAATACCACAGAAGCAATGCATGGTCAATGTACAGCAATGACACACCTGTGTGAACAGCCAGGAGACCCCCCCCCCCCCCCCATGTTATGTTACATAGTTACATAGTTAGTACGGTCGAAAAAAGACATATGTCCATCAAGTTCAACCAGGGAATTAAGGGGTAGGGGTGTGGCGCGATATTGGGGAAGGGATGAGATTTTATATTTCTTCATAAGCATTAATCTTATTTTGTCAATTAGGAACATTCAGCACCCACCCGCTATCAAGGCAGCTGCCTATCATGTCATGCCCTACCTGCACAGGTGTGCTGGCTACTCAAATGATCCAATTAAGGAGGCCATTTAGTCAGCAGCAGCAGAAGTCCTGTGCCTGGACGCTCCAACAGCGGCCAGACACAAGCAGAAGCAGCAGAAGCAGCAGCAGCAGCACCACCTTTTGTTTTTTGGCTGCAGCAGCAGCAAGGCCCACAGGGCTGGCTAGCTGGCTAGCCAGCAAGCAGGTAGCAATGAAAGTAGGAATCTTTCTTTTTAACCCTGTAAGGGGGTGGTGCACTGTACCCGAAGATACTGCCATATCGGGTCAATGCATAGGGCGACGGAAGCAAGCTTCGAAATCGGCCCCCGTTCTCAAAAATCCATTTAATATATGGTCCCCAGATAGGGGACGTATCAGATATTAAACTGATAAGAACAGATACTACACTTGATCTTAGCCAAAAGGCCGAGAAGCGATAACCGTGAAAGGGGCGGGCCCAACAAGGTGCCCTTCATGGGCACTATCACTGCTTGCTGTCAGGGAGGCTGCCAGACAATTTTCCATGCACACTCTGGGCTGGGGGGCAGTCAACCACCAGTACACACAGCAGAACCTAAACCCATACCATTATTGCTAAGCAGCAAGACAGGGGCCCATTGCACTCCCACGGGGCCTTTTTAAATGCAATCCATAACCCGGATTTGCCAGGAACCCTTCTTACTCCTCCTACTTGCATGTGACACTGGGCTTAGGATCTGCATAGGAAACACACACACAAGCACACACCTACCTTTGTTGCCTGCAGATGCCTCCTTGGCTGTCCCCAAATGGTATCAAACCAACACCCACGGGAAGCTGTAAGCATAGAGGACATGCCTGCACCCCATTGGACTTACCTGTGTGGGTTAAATCCGGGTTATTTGACAACCTATGGCGGTGATGGTTCTGCTCAGGCAGAGCAGTGCTGATGCTCCTCATAAAGCTGTCGCTGCTGTGAAGGTTCTAGGTGACATCACAAATCCCTATGGTTACATACACAACAAAGCTGGGTTGTTGTTGTTTACACTCTGCAAGGCCTGTGGAAGTGAGTGACATCATAGCACTGTAGTTCTGAGGGTTCTAGATGGATGCAACAATCTCCTGTTGCTTCTATGAAGGCCATAATAGACGACATCACCAAACAGCTCCATAGTCACATACACAGCAAAGGAGAGATGTTGTTTACACCTAGTGATGTCAGTGGTATTGAGTGACATCACAGCACAGTGCTAAGGCTCCTGGGCCTGGACACAGCAGCGGCTGCAATATCTCAACGGAGAATACGTTTATATATATGTGTGTGTGTGCGCGTATATATATATATATATATATATATATATATATATTTCTCCGCCGAAATCACTTTTAAACCCATTTCCACCTTTTTTTCCCTTCTCTTCCTCTTACTTTTTTTTCACGTTTTTTTACGTTTTTCTCCTTTTCGCCTCTTTTCTGGGCGTATTATTCTTCTTTTTCTTCTTTTTTTTCGTCTAATGCATACCCCATCAGTGCAGCAATGCTTATTCAATACCGCCAGCAGATGGAGACACTGGGGGATAATTTTCTAAGGATTTATACTGATTTTTCCTGTCTGAATTTGTCGCACAGAAAGTTGCAGGCCAAATATGTGTGACATTTCTGCGACTTTAGCTTCTAGAGCATTTTTACAACATTATACATAGGTGCTGAATACATAAAAAGCGACTGTTCAGCGACAGACAAGTCGCATCGGCTGAAAGTAGGCCAGAATGTCAGTCCATGTTGGAGCAGGTTTAGATACAGTCTAAAGTATAGATCTCAAAGTCTGTGCACAGAATTTAGCAAGGGCCTCGCACCTTCTGATGCATCAGGTAGGTGCACAATAGCATAGCCTAACCCTCTGTACTTTGGTCTATATTGATGCGGGACATAGACAGCCAGCTGATGACCAATCCATTAGTGCAATGGATGGCTGGAAGCATTTGTCTTTGCCTTTGCAATACCACAGAAGCAATGCATGGTCAATGTACAGCAATGACACACCTGTGTGAACAGCCAGGAGACCCCCCCCCCCCCCCCCATGTTATGTTACATAGTTACATAGTTAGTACGGTCGAAAAAAGACATATGTCCATCAAGTTCAACCAGGGAATTAAGGGGTAGGGGTGTGGCGCGATATTGGGGAAGGGATGAGATTTTATATTTCTTCATAAGCATTAATCTTATTTTGTCAATTAGGAACATTCAGCACCCACCCGCTATCAAGGCAGCTGCCTATCATGTCATGCCCTACCTGCACAGGTGTGCTGGCTACTCAAATGATCCAATTAAGGAGGCCATTTAGTCAGCAGCAGAAGTCCTGTGCCTGGACGCTCCAACAGCGGCCAGACACAAGCAGAAGCAGAAGCAGCAGCAGCACCACCTTTTGTTTTTTGGCTGCAGCAGCAGCAAGGCCCACAGGGCTGGCTAGCTGGCTAGCCAGCAAGCAGGTAGCAATGAAAGTAGGAATCTTTCTTTTTAACCCTGTAAGGGGGTGGTGCACTGTACCCGAAGATACTGCCATATCGGGTCAATGCATAGGGCGACGGAAGCAAGCTTCGAAATCGGCCCCCGTTCTCAAAAATCCATTTAATATATGGTCCCCAGATAGGGGACGTATCAGATATTAAACTGATAAGAACAGATACTACACTTGATCTTAGCCAAAAGGCCGAGAAGCGATAACCGTGAAAGGGGCGGGCCCAACAAGGTGCCCTTCATGGGCACTATCACTGCTTGCTGTCAGGGAGGCTGCCAGACAATTTTCCATGCACACTCTGGGCTGGGGGGCAGTCAACCACCAGTACACACAGCAGAACCTAAACCCATACCATTATTGCTAAGCAGCAAGACAGGGGCCCATTGCACTCCCACGGGGCCTTTTTAAATGCAATCCATAACCCGGATTTGCCAGGAACCCTTCTTACTCCTCCTACTTGCATGTGACACTGGGCTTAGGATCTGCATAGGAAACACACACACAAGCACACACCTACCTTTGTTGCCTGCAGATGCCTCCTTGGCTGTCCCCAAACGGTATCAAACCAACACCCACGGGAAGCTGTAAGCATAGAGGACATGCCTGCACCCCATTGGACTTACCTGTGTGGGTTAAATCCGGGTTATTTGACAACCTATGGCGGTGATGGTTCTGCTCAGGCAGAGCAGTGCTGATGCTCCTCATAAAGCTGTCGCTGCTGTGAAGGTTCTAGGTGACATCACAAATCCCTATGGTTACATACACAACAAAGCTGGGTTGTTGTTGTTTACACTCTGCAAGGCCTGTGGAAGTGAGTGACATCATAGCACTGTAGTTCTGAGGGTTCTAGATGGATGCAACAATCTCCTGTTGCTTCTATGAAGGCCATAATAGACGACATCACCAAACAGCTCCATAGTCACATACACAGCAAAGGAGAGATGTTGTTTACACCTAGTGATGTCAGTGGTATTGAGTGACATCACAGCACAGTGCTAAGGCTCCTGGGCCTGGACACAGCAGCGGCTGCAATATCTCAACGGAGAATACGTTTATATATATGTGTGTGTGTGCGCGTATATATATATATATATATATTTCTCCGCCGAAATCACTTTTAAACCCATTTCCACCTTTTTTTCCCTTCTCTTCCTCTTACTTTTTTTTCACGTTTTTTTACGTTTTTCTCCTTTTCGCCTCTTTTCTGGGCGTATTATTCTTCTTTTTCTTCTTTTTTTTCGTCTAATGCATACCCCATCAGTGCAGCAATGCTTATTCAATACCGCCAGCAGATGGAGACACTGGGGGATAATTTTCTAAGGATTTATACTGATTTTTCCTGTCTGAATTTGTCGCACAGAAAGTTGCAGGCCAAATATGTGTGACATTTCTGCGACTTTAGCTTCTAGAGCATTTTTACAACATTATACATAGGTGCTGAATACATAAAAAGCGACTGTTCAGCGACAGACAAGTCGCATCGGCTGAAAGTAGGCCAGAATGTCAGTCCATGTTGGAGCAGGTTTAGATACAGTCTAAAGTATAGATCTCAAAGTCTGTGCACAGAATTTAGCAAGGGCCTCGCACCTTCTGATGCATCAGGTAGGTGCACAATAGCATAGCCTAACCCTCTGTACTTTGGTCTATATTGATGCGGGACATAGACAGCCAGCTGATGACCAATCCATTAGTGCAATGGATGGCTGGAAGCATTTGTCTTTGCCTTTGCAATACCACAGAAGCAATGCATGGTCAATGTACAGCAATGACACACCTGTGTGAACAGCCAGGAGACCCCCCCCCCCCCCCCCATGTTATGTTACATAGTTACATAGTTAGTACGGTCGAAAAAAGACATATGTCCATCAAGTTCAACCAGGGAATTAAGGGGTAGGGGTGTGGCGCGATATTGGGGAAGGGATGAGATTTTATATTTCTTCATAAGCATTAATCTTATTTTGTCAATTAGGAACATTCAGCACCCACCCGCTATCAAGGCAGCTGCCTATCATGTCATGCCCTACCTGCACAGGTGTGCTGGCTACTCAAATGATCCAATTAAGGAGGCCATTTAGTCAGCAGCAGCAGAAGTCCTGTGCCTGGACGCTCCAACAGCGGCCAGACACAAGCAGAAGCAGAAGCAGCAGAAGCAGCAGCAGCACCACCTTTTGTTTTTTGGCTGCAGCAGCAGCAAGGCCCACAGGGCTGGCTAGCTGGCTAGCCAGCAAGCAGGTAGCAATGAAAGTAGGAATCTTTCTTTTTAACCCTGTAAGGGGGTGGTGCACTGTACCCGAAGATACTGCCATATCGGGTCAATGCATAGGGCGACGGAAGCAAGCTTCGAAATCGGCCCCCGTTCTCAAAAATCCATTTAATATATGGTCCCCAGATAGGGGACGTATCAGATATTAAACTGATAAGAACAGATACTACACTTGATCTTAGCCAAAAGGCCGAGAAGCGATAACCGTGAAAGGGGCAGGCCCAACAAGGTGCCCTTCATGGGCACTATCACTGCTTGCTGTCAGGGAGGCTGCCAGACAATTTTCCATGCACACTCTGGGCTGGGGGGCAGTCAACCACCAGTACACACAGCAGAACCTAAACCCATACCATTATTGCTAAGCAGCAAGACAGGGGCCCATTGCACTCCCACGGGGCCTTTTTAAATGCAATCCATAACCCGGATTTGCCAGGAACCCTTCTTACTCCTCCTACTTGCATGTGACACTGGGCTTAGGATCTGCATAGGAAACACACACACAAGCACACACCTACCTTTGTTGCCTGCAGATGCCTCCTTGGCTGTCCCCAAACGGTATCAAACCAACACCCACGGGAAGCTGTAAGCATAGAGGACATGCCTGCACCCCATTGGACTTACCTGTGTGGGTTAAATCCGGGTTATTTGACAACCTATGGCGGTGATGGTTCTGCTCAGGCAGAGCAGTGCTGATGCTCCTCATAAAGCTGTCGCTGCTGTGAAGGTTCTAGGTGACATCACAAATCCCTATGGTTACATACACAACAAAGCTGGGTTGTTGTTGTTTACACTCTGCAAGGCCTGTGGAAGTGAGTGACATCATAGCACTGTAGTTCTGAGGGTTCTAGATGGATGCAACAATCTCCTGTTGCTTCTATGAAGGCCATAATAGACGACATCACCAAACAGCTCCATAGTCACATACACAGCAAAGGAGAGATGTTGTTTACACCTAGTGATGTCAGTGGTATTGAGTGACATCACAGCACAGTGCTAAGGCTCCTGGGCCTGGACACAGCAGCGGCTGCAATATCTCAACGGAGAATACGTTTATATATATGTGTGTGTGTGCGCGTATATATATATATATATATATATATATATATATATATTTCTCCGCCGAAATCACTTTTAAACCCATTTCCACCTTTTTTTCCCTTCTCTTCCTCTTACTTTTTTTTCACGTTTTTTTACGTTTTTCTCCTTTTCGCCTCTTTTCTGGGCGTATTATTCTTCTTTTTCTTCTTTTTTTTCGTCTAATGCATACCCCATCAGTGCAGCAATGCTTATTCAATACCGCCAGCAGATGGAGACACTGGGGGATAATTTTCTAAGGATTTATACTGATTTTTCCTGTCTGAATTTGTCGCACAGAAAGTTGCAGGCCAAATATGTGTGACATTTCTGCGACTTTAGCTTCTAGAGCATTTTTACAACATTATACATAGGTGCTGAATACATAAAAAGCGACTGTTCAGCGACAGACAAGTCGCATCGGCTGAAAGTAGGCCAGAATGTCAGTCCATGTTGGAGCAGGTTTAGATACAGTCTAAAGTATAGATCTCAAAGTCTGTGCACAGAATTTAGCAAGGGCCTCGCACCTTCTGATGCATCAGGTAGGTGCACAATAGCATAGCCTAACCCTCTGTACTTTGGTCTATATTGATGCGGGACATAGACAGCCAGCTGATGACCAATCCATTAGTGCAATGGATGGCTGGAAGCATTTGTCTTTGCAATACCACAGAAGCAATGCATGGTCAATGTACAGCAATGACACACCTGTGTGAACAACCAGGAGACCCCCCCCCCCCCATGTTATGTTACATAGTTACATAGTTAGTACGGTCGAAAAAAGACATATGTCCATCAAGTTCAACCAGGGAATTAAGGGGTAGGGGTGTGGCGCGATATTGGGGAAGGGATGAGATTTTATATTTCTTCATAAGCATTAATCTTATTTTGTCAATTAGGAACATTCAGCACCCACCCGCTATCAAGGCAGCTGCCTATCATGTCATGCCCTACCTGCACAGGTGTGCTGGCTACTCAAATGATCCAATTAAGGAGGCCATTTAGTCAGCAGCAGCAGAAGTCCTGTGCCTGGACGCTCCAACAGCGGCCAGACACAAGCAGAAGCAGAAGCAGCAGAAGCAGCAGCAGCACCACCTTTTGTTTTTTGGCTGCAGCAGCAGCAAGGCCCACAGGGCTGGCTAGCTGGCTAGCCAGCAAGCAGGTAGCAATGAAAGTAGGAATCTTTCTTTTTAACCCTGTAAGGGGGTGGTGCACTGTACCCGAAGATACTGCCATATCGGGTCAATGCATAGGGCGACGGAAGCAAGCTTCGAAATCGGCCCCCGTTCTCAAAAATCCATTTAATATATGGTCCCCAGATAGGGGACGTATCAGATATTAAACTGATAAGAACAGATACTACACTTGATCTTAGCCAAAAGGCCGAGAAGCGATAACCGTGAAAGGGGCGGGCCCAACAAGGTGCCCTTCATGGGCACTATCACTGCTTGCTGTCAGGGAGGCTGCCAGACAATTTTCCATGCACACTCTGGGCTGGGGGGCAGTCAACCACCAGTACACACAGCAGAACCTAAACCCATACCATTATTGCTAAGCAGCAAGACAGGGGCCCATTGCACTCCCACGGGGCCTTTTTAAATGCAATCCATAACCCGGATTTGCCAGGAACCCTTCTTACTCCTCCTACTTGCATGTGACACTGGGCTTAGGATCTGCATAGGAAACACACACACAAGCACACACCTACCTTTGTTGCCTGCAGATGCCTCCTTGGCTGTCCCCAAACGGTATCAAACCAACACCCACGGGAAGCTGTAAGCATAGAGGACATGCCTGCACCCCATTGGACTTACCTGTGTGGGTTAAATCCGGGTTATTTGACAACCTATGGCGGTGATGGTTCTGCTCAGGCAGAGCAGTGCTGATGCTCCTCATAAAGCTGTCGCTGCTGTGAAGGTTCTAGGTGACATCACAAATCCCTATGGTTACATACACAACAAAGCTGGGTTGTTGTTGTTTACACTCTGCAAGGCCTGTGGAAGTGAGTGACATCATAGCACTGTAGTTCTGAGGGTTCTAGATGGATGCAACAATCTCCTGTTGCTTCTATGAAGGCCATAATAGACGACATCACCAAACAGCTCCATAGTCACATACACAGCAAAGGAGAGATGTTGTTTACACCTAGTGATGTCAGTGGTATTGAGTGACATCACAGCACAGTGCTAAGGCTCCTGGGCCTGGACACAGCAGCGGCTGCAATATCTCAACGGAGAATACGTTTATATATATATGTGTGTGTGTGCGCGTATATATATATATATATATATATATATATATATATATATATATATTTCTCCGCCGAAATCACTTTTAAACCCATTTCCACCTTTTTTTCCCTTCTCTTCCTCTTACTTTTTTTTCACGTTTTTTTACGTTTTTCTCCTTTTCGCCTCTTTTCTGGGCGTATTATTCTTCTTTTTCTTCTTTTTTTTCGTCTAATGCATACCCCATCAGTGCAGCAATGCTTATTCAATACCGCCAGCAGATGGAGACACTGGGGGATAATTTTCTAAGGATTTATACTGATTTTTCCTGTCTGAATTTGTCGCACAGAAAGTTGCAGGCCAAATATGTGTGACATTTCTGCGACTTTAGCTTCTAGAGCATTTTTACAACATTATACATAGGTGCTGAATACATAAAAAGCGACTGTTCAGCGACAGACAAGTCGCATCGGCTGAAAGTAGGCCAGAATGTCAGTCCATGTTGGAGCAGGTTTAGATACAGTCTAAAGTATAGATCTCAAAGTCTGTGCACAGAATTTAGCAAGGGCCTCGCACCTTCTGATGCATCAGGTAGGTGCACAATAGCATAGCCTAACCCTCTGTACTTTGGTCTATATTGATGCGGGACATAGACAGCCAGCTGATGACCAATCCATTAGTGCAATGGATGGCTGGAAGCATTTGTCTTTGCCTTTGCAATACCACAGAAGCAATGCATGGTCAATGTACAGCAATGACACACCTGTGTGAACAGCCAGGAGACCCCCCCCCCCCCCATGTTATGTTACATAGTTACATAGTTAGTACGGTCGAAAAAAGACATATGTCCATCAAGTTCAACCAGGGAATTAAGGGGTAGGGGTGTGGCGCGATATTGGGGAAGGGATGAGATTTTATATTTCTTCATAAGCATTAATCTTATTTTGTCAATTAGGAACATTCAGCACCCACCCGCTATCAAGGCAGCTGCCTATCATGTCATGCCCTACCTGCACAGGTGTGCTGGCTACTCAAATGATCCAATTAAGGAGGCCATTTAGTCAGCAGCAGCAGAAGTCCTGTGCCTGGACGCTCCAACAGCGGCCAGACACAAGCAGAAGCAGCAGAAGCAGCAGCAGCACCACCTTTTGTTTTTTGGCTGCAGCAGCAGCAAGGCCCACAGGGCTGGCTAGCTGGCTAGCCAGCAAGCAGGTAGCAATGAAAGTAGGAATCTTTCTTTTTAACCCTGTAAGGGGGTGGTGCACTGTACCCGAAGATACTGCCATATCGGGTCAATGCATAGGGCGACGGAAGCAAGCTTCGAAATCGGCCCCCGTTCTCAAAAATCCATTTAATATATGGTCCCCAGATAGGGGACGTATCAGATATTAAACTGATAAGAACAGATACTACACTTGATCTTAGCCAAAAGGCCGAGAAGCGATAACCGTGAAAGGGGCAGGCCCAACAAGGTGCCCTTCATGGGCACTATCACTGCTTGCTGTCAGGGAGGCTGCCAGACAATTTTCCATGCACACTCTGGGCTGGGGGGCAGTCAACCACCAGTACACACAGCAGAACCTAAACCCATACCATTATTGCTAAGCAGCAAGACAGGGGCCCATTGCACTCCCACGGGGCCTTTTTAAATGCAATCCATAACCCGGATTTGCCAGGAACCCTTCTTACTCCTCCTACTTGCATGTGACACTGGGCTTAGGATCTGCATAGGAAACACACACACAAGCACACACCTACCTTTGTTGCCTGCAGATGCCTCCTTGGCTGTCCCCAAACGGTATCAAACCAACACCCACGGGAAGCTGTAAGCATAGAGGACATGCCTGCACCCCATTGGACTTACCTGTGTGGGTTAAATCCGGGTTATTTGACAACCTATGGCGGTGATGGTTCTGCTCAGGCAGAGCAGTGCTGATGCTCCTCATAAAGCTGTCGCTGCTGTGAAGGTTCTAGGTGACATCACAAATCCCTATGGTTACATACACAACAAAGCTGGGTTGTTGTTGTTTACACTCTGCAAGGCCTGTGGAAGTGAGTGACATCATAGCACTGTAGTTCTGAGGGTTCTAGATGGATGCAACAATCTCCTGTTGCTTCTATGAAGGCCATAATAGACGACATCACCAAACAGCTCCATAGTCACATACACAGCAAAGGAGAGATGTTGTTTACACCTAGTGATGTCAGTGGTATTGAGTGACATCACAGCACAGTGCTAAGGCTCCTGGGCCTGGACACAGCAGCGGCTGCAATATCTCAACGGAGAATACGTTTATATATATGTGTGTGTGTGCGCGTATATATATATATATATATATATATATATATATATATATATATATTTCTCCGCCGAAATCACTTTTAAACCCATTTCCACCTTTTTTTCCCTTCTCTTCCTCTTACTTTTTTTTCACGTTTTTTTACGTTTTTCTCCTTTTCGCCTCTTTTCTGGGCGTATTATTCTTCTTTTTCTTCTTTTTTTTCGTCTAATGCATACCCCATCAGTGCAGCAATGCTTATTCAATACCGCCAGCAGATGGAGACACTGGGGGATAATTTTCTAAGGATTTATACTGATTTTTCCTGTCTGAATTTGTCGCACAGAAAGTTGCAGGCCAAATATGTGTGACATTTCTGCGACTTTAGCTTCTAGAGCATTTTTACAACATTATACATAGGTGCTGAATACATAAAAAGCGACTGTTCAGCGACAGACAAGTCGCATCGGCTGAAAGTAGGCCAGAATGTCAGTCCATGTTGGAGCAGGTTTAGATACAGTCTAAAGTATAGATCTCAAAGTCTGTGCACAGAATTTAGCAAGGGCCTCGCACCTTCTGATGCATCAGGTAGGTGCACAATAGCATAGCCTAACCCTCTGTACTTTGGTCTATATTGATGCGGGACATAGACAGCCAGCTGATGACCAATCCATTAGTGCAATGGATGGCTGGAAGCATTTGTCTTTGCCTTTGCAATACCACAGAAGCAATGCATGGTCAATGTACAGCAATGACACACCTGTGTGAACAGCCAGGAGACCCCCCCCCCCCCCCCCATGTTATGTTACATAGTTACATAGTTAGTACGGTCGAAAAAAGACATATGTCCATCAAGTTCAACCAGGGAATTAAGGGGTAGGGGTGTGGCGCGAAATTGGGGAAGGGATGAGATTTTATATTTCTTCATAAGCATTAATCTTATTTTGTCAATTAGGAACATTCAGCACCCACCCGCTATCAAGGCAGCTGCCTATCATGTCATGCCCTACCTGCACAGGTGTGCTGGCTACTCAAATGATCCAATTAAGGAGGCCATTTAGTCAGCAGCAGCAGAAGTCCTGTGCCTGGACGCTCCAACAGCGGCCAGACACAAGCAGAAGCAGAAGCAGCAGAAGCAGCAGCAGCACCACCTTTTGTTTTTTGGCTGCAGCAGCAGCAAGGCCCACAGGGCTGGCTAGCTGGCTAGCCAGCAAGCAGGTAGCAATGAAAGTAGGAATCTTTCTTTTTAACCCTGTAAGGGGGTGGTGCACTGTACCCGAAGATACTGCCATATCGGGTCAATGCATAGGGCGACGGAAGCAAGCTTCGAAATCGGCCCCCGTTCTCAAAAATCCATTTAATATATGGTCCCCAGATAGGGGACGTATCAGATATTAAACTGATAAGAACAGATACTACACTTGATCTTAGCCAAAAGGCCGAGAAGCGATAACCGTGAAAGGGGCGGGCCCAACAAGGTGCCCTTCATGGGCACTATCACTGCTTGCTGTCAGGGAGGCTGCCAGACAATTTTCCATGCACACTCTGGGCTGGGGGGCAGTCAACCACCAGTACACACAGCAGAACCTAAACCCATACCATTATTGCTAAGCAGCAAGACAGGGGCCCATTGCACTCCCACGGGGCCTTTTTAAATGCAATCCATAACCCGGATTTGCCAGGAACCCTTCTTACTCCTCCTACTTGCATGTGACACTGGGCTTAGGATCTGCATAGGAAACACACACACAAGCACACACCTACCTTTGTTGCCTGCAGATGCCTCCTTGGCTGTCCCCAAACGGTATCAAACCAACACCCACGGGAAGCTGTAAGCATAGAGGACATGCCTGCACCCCATTGGACTTACCTGTGTGGGTTAAATCCGGGTTATTTGACAACCTATGGCGGTGATGGTTCTGCTCAGGCAGAGCAGTGCTGATGCTCCTCATAAAGCTGTCGCTGCTGTGAAGGTTCTAGGTGACATCACAAATCCCTATGGTTACATACACAACAAAGCTGGGTTGTTGTTGTTTACACTCTGCAAGGCCTGTGGAAGTGAGTGACATCATAGCACTGTAGTTCTGAGGGTTCTAGATGGATGCAACAATCTCCTGTTGCTTCTATGAAGGCCATAATAGACGACATCACCAAACAGCTCCATAGTCACATACACAGCAAAGGAGAGATGTTGTTTACACCTAGTGATGTCAGTGGTATTGAGTGACATCACAGCACAGTGCTAAGGCTCCTGGGCCTGGACACAGCAGCGGCTGCAATATCTCAACGGAGAATACGTTTATATATATGTGTGTGTGTGCGCGTATATATATATATATATATATATATATATATATATATATTTCTCCGCCGAAATCACTTTTAAACCCATTTCCACCTTTTTTTCCCTTCTCTTCCTCTTACTTTTTTTTCACGTTTTTTTACGTTTTTCTCCTTTTCACCTCTTTTCTGGGCGTATTATTCTTCTTTTTCTTCTTTTTTTTCGTCTAATGCATACCCCATCAGTGCAGCAATGCTTATTCAATACCGCCAGCAGATGGAGACACTGGGGGATAATTTTCTAAGGATTTATACTGATTTTTCCTGTCTGAATTTGTCGCACAGAAAGTTGCAGGCCAAATATGTGTGACATTTCTGCGACTTTAGCTTCTAGAGCATTTTTACAACATTATACATAGGTGCTGAATACATAAAAAGCGACTGTTCAGCGACAGACAAGTCGCATCGGCTGAAAGTAGGCCAGAATGTCAGTCCATGTTGGAGCAGGTTTAGATACAGTCTAAAGTATAGATCTCAAAGTCTGTGCACAGAATTTAGCAAGGGCCTCGCACCTTCTGATGCATCAGGTAGGTGCACAATAGCATAGCCTAACCCTCTGTACTTTGGTCTATATTGATGCGGGACATAGACAGCCAGCTGATGACCAATCCATTAGTGCAATGGATGGCTGGAAGCATTTGTCTTTGCCTTTGCAATACCACAGAAGCAATGCATGGTCAATGTACAGCAATGACACACCTGTGTGAACAGCCAGGAGACCCCCCCCCCCCCCCCCCCATGTTATGTTACATAGTTACATAGTTAGTACGGTCGAAAAAAGACATATGTCCATCAAGTTCAACCAGGGAATTAAGGGGTAGGGGTGTGGCGCGATATTGGGGAAGGGATGAGATTTTATATTTCTTCATAAGCATTAATCTTATTTTGTCAATTAGGAACATTCAGCACCCACCCGCTATCAAGGCAGCTGCCTATCATGTCATGCCCTACCTGCACAGGTGCGCTGGCTACTCAAATGATCCAATTAAGGAGGCCATTTAGTCAGCAGCAGCAGAAGTCCTGTGCCTGGACGCTCCAACAGCGGCCAGACACAAGCAGAAGCAGAAGCAGCAGAAGCAGCAGCAGCACCACCTTTTGTTTTTTGGCTGCAGCAGCAGCAAGGCCCACAGGGCTGGCTAGCTGGCTAGCCAGCAAGCAGGTAGCAATGAAAGTAGGAATCTTTCTTTTTAACCCTGTAAGGGGGTGGTGCACTGTACCCGAAGATACTGCCATATCGGGTCAATGCATAGGGCGACGGAAGCAAGCTTCGAAATCGGCCCCCGTTCTCAAAAATCCATTTAATATATGGTCCCCAGATAGGGGACGTATCAGATATTAAACTGATAAGAACAGATACTACACTTGATCTTAGCCAAAAGGCCGAGAAGCGATAACCGTGAAAGGGGCGGGCCCAACAAGGTGCCCTTCATGGGCACTATCACTGCTTGCTGTCAGGGAGGCTGCCAGACAATTTTCCATGCACACTCTGGGCTGGGGGGCAGTCAACCACCAGTACACACAGCAGAACCTAAACCCATACCATTATTGCTAAGCAGCAAGACAGGGGCCCATTGCACTCCCACGGGGCCTTTTTAAATGCAATCCATAACCCGGATTTGCCAGGAACCCTTCTTACTCCTCCTACTTGCATGTGACACTGGGCTTAGGATCTGCATAGGAAACACACACACAAGCACACACCTACCTTTGTTGCCTGCAGATGCCTCCTTGGCTGTCCCCAAACGGTATCAAACCAACACCCACGGGAAGCTGTAAGCATAGAGGACATGCCTGCACCCCATTGGACTTACCTGTGTGGGTTAAATCCGGGTTATTTGACAACCTATGGCGGTGATGGTTCTGCTCAGGCAGAGCAGTGCTGATGCTCCTCATAAAGCTGTCGCTGCTGTGAAGGTTCTAGGTGACATCACAAATCCCTATGGTTACATACACAACAAAGCTGGGTTGTTGTTGTTTACACTCTGCAAGGCCTGTGGAAGTGAGTGACATCATAGCACTGTAGTTCTGAGGGTTCTAGATGGATGCAACAATCTCCTGTTGCTTCTATGAAGGCCATAATAGACGACATCACCAAACAGCTCCATAGTCACATACACAGCAAAGGAGAGATGTTGTTTACACCTAGTGATGTCAGTGGTATTGAGTGACATCACAGCACAGTGCTAAGGCTCCTGGGCCTGGACACAGCAGCGGCTGCAATATCTCAACGGAGAATACGTTTATATATATGTGTGTGTGTGCGCGTATATATGTATATATATATATATATATATATATATATATATATATATTTCTCCGCCGAAATCACTTTTAAACCCATTTCCACCTTTTTTTCCCTTCTCTTCCTCTTACTTTTTTTTCAAGTTTTTTTACGTTTTTCTCCTTTTCGCCTCTTTTCTGGGCGTATTATTCTTCTTTTTCTTCTTTTTTTTCGTCTAATGCATACCCCATCAGTGCAGCAATGCTTATTCAATACCGCCAGCAGATGGAGACACTGGGGGATAATTTTCTAAGGATTTATACTGATTTTTCCTGTCTAAATTTGTCGCACAGAAAGTTGCAGGCCAAATATGTGTGACATTTCTGCGACTTTAGCTTCTAGAGCATTTTTACAACATTATACATAGGTGCTGAATACATAAAAAGCGACTGTTCAGCGACAGACAAGTCGCATCGGCTGAAAGTAGGCCAGAATGTCAGTCCATGTTGGAGCAGGTTTAGATACAGTCTAAAGTATAGATCTCAAAGTCTGTGCACAGAATTTAGCAAGGGCCTCGCACCTTCTGATGCATCAGGTAGGTGCACAATAGCATAGCCTAACCCTCTGTACTTTGGTCTATATTGATGCGGGACATAGACAGCCAGCTGATGACCAATCCATTAGTGCAATGGATGGCTGGAAGCATTTGTCTTTGCCTTTGCAATACCACAGAAGCAATGCATGGTCAATGTACAGCAATGACACACCTGTGTGAACAGCCAGGAGACCCCCCCCCCCCCCCATGTTATGTTACATAGTTACATAGTTAGTACGGTCGAAAAAAGACATATGTCCATCAAGTTCAACCAGGGAATTAAGGGGTAGGGGTGTGGCGCGATATTGGGGAAGGGATGAGATTTTATATTTCTTCATAAGCATTAATCTTATTTTGTCAATTAGGAACATTCAGCACCCACCCGCTATCAAGGCAGCTGCCTATCATGTCATGCCCTACCTGCACAGGTGTGCTGGCTACTCAAATGATCCAATTAAGGAGGCCATTTAGTCAGCAGCAGCAGAAGTCCTGTGCCTGGACGCTCCAACAGCGGCCAGACACAAGCAGAAGCAGAAGCAGCAGAAGCAGCAGCAGCACCACCTTTTGTTTTTTGGCTGCAGCAGCAGCAAGGCCCACAGGGCTGGCTAGCTGGCTAGCCAGCAAGCAGGTAGCAATGAAAGTAGGAATCTTTCTTTTTAACCCTGTAAGGGGGTGGTGCACTGTACCCGAAGATACTGCCATATCGGGTCAATGCATAGGGCGACGGAAGCAAGCTTCGAAATCGGCCCCCGTTCTCAAAAATCCATTTAATATATGGTCCCCAGATAGGGGACGTATCAGATATTAAACTGATAAGAACAGATACTACACTTGATCTTAGCCAAAAGGCCGAGAAGCGATAACCGTGAAAGGGGCGGGCCCAACAAGGTGCCCTTCATGGGCACTATCACTGCTTGCTGTCAGGGAGGCTGCCAGACAATTTTCCATGCACACTCTGGGCTGGGGGGCAGTCAACCACCAGTACACACAGCAGAACCTAAACCCATACCATTATTGCTAAGCAGCAAGACAGGGGGCCCATTGCACTCCCACGGGGCCTTTTTAAATGCAATCCATAACCCGGATTTGCCAGGAACCCTTCTTACTCCTCCTACTTGCATGTGACACTGGGCTTAGGATCTGCATAGGAAACACACACACAAGCACACACCTACCTTTGTTGCCTGCAGATGCCTCCTTGGCTGTTCCCCAAACGTATCAAACCAACACCCACGGGAAGCTGTAAGCATAGAGGACATGCCTGCACCCCATTGGACTTACCTGTGTGGGTTAAATCCGGGTTATTTGACAACCTATGGCGGTGATGGTTCTGCTCAGGCAGAGCAGTGCTGATGCTCCTCATAAAGCTGTCGCTGCTGTGAAGGTTCTAGGTGACATCACAAATCCCTATGGTTACATACACAACAAAGCTGGGTTGTTGTTGTTTACACTCTGCAAGGCCTGTGGAAGTGAGTGACATCATAGCACTGTAGTTCTGAGGGTTCTAGATGGATGCAACAATCTCCTGTTGCTTCTATGAAGGCCATAATAGACGACATCACCAAACAGCTCCATAGTCACATACACAGCAAAGGAGAGATGTTGTTTACACCTAGTGATGTCAGTGGTATTGAGTGACATCACAGCACAGTGCTAAGGCTCCTGGGCCTGGACACAGCAGCGGCTGCAATATCTCAACGGAGAATACGTTTATATATATGTGTGTGTGTGCGCGTATATATATATATATATATATATATATATATATATATATATATATATATATATATTTCTCCGCCGAAATCACTTTTAAACCCATTTCCACCTTTTTTTCCCTTCTCTTCCTCTTACTTTTTTTTCACGTTTTTTTACGTTTTTCTCCTTTTCGCCTCTTTTCTGGGCGTATTATTCTTCTTTTTCTTCTTTTTTTTCGTCTAATGCATACCCCATCAGTGCAGCAATGCTTATTCAATACCGCCAGCAGATGGAGACACTGGGGGATAATTTTCTAAGGATTTATACTGATTTTTCCTGTCTGAATTTGTCGCACAGAAAGTTGCAGGCCAAATATGTGTGACATTTCTGCGACTTTAGCTTCTAGAGCATTTTTACAACATTATACATAGGTGCTGAATACATAAAAAGCGACTGTTCAGCGACAGACAAGTCGCATCGGCTGAAAGTAGGCCAGAATGTCAGTCCATGTTGGAGCAGGTTTAGATACAGTCTAAAGTATAGATCTCAAAGTCTGTGCACAGAATTTAGCAAGGGCCTCGCACCTTCTGATGCATCAGGTAGGTGCACAATAGCATAGCCTAACCCTCTGTACTTTGGTCTATATTGATGCGGGACATAGACAGCCAGCTGATGACCAATCCATTAGTGCAATGGATGGCTGGAAGCATTTGTCTTTGCCTTTGCAATACCACAGAAGCAATGCATGGTCAATGTACAGCAATGACACACCTGTGTGAACAGCCAGGAGACCCCCCCCCCCCCCCATGTTATGTTACATAGTTACATAGTTAGTACGGTCGAAAAAAGACATATGTCCATCAAGTTCAACCAGGGAATTAAGGGGTAGGGGTGTGGCGCGATATTGGGGAAGGGATGAGATTTTATATTTCTTCATAAGCATTAATCTTATTTTGTCAATTAGGAACATTCAGCACCCACCCGCTATCAAGGCAGCTGCCTATCATGTCATGCCCTACCTGCACAGGTGTGCTGGCTACTCAAATGATCCAATTAAGGAGGCCATTTAGTCAGCAGCAGCAGAAGTCCTGTGCCTGGACGCTCCAACAGCGGCCAGACACAAGCAGAAGCAGCAGAAGCAGCAGCAGCACCACCTTTTGTTTTTTGCTGCAGCAGCAGCAAGGCCCACAGGGCTGGCTAGCTGGCTAGCCAGCAAGCAGGTAGCAATGAAAGTAGGAATCTTTCTTTTTAACCCTGTAAGGGGGTGGTGCACTGTACCCGAAGATACTGCCATATCGGGTCAATGCATAGGGCGACGGAAGCAAGCTTCGAAATCGGCCCCCCGTTCTCAAAATCCATTTAATATATGGTCCCCAGATAGGGGACGTATCAGATATTAAACTGATAAGAACAGATACTACACTTGATCTTAGCCAAAAGGCCGAGAAGCGATAACCGTGAAAGGGGCGGGCCCAACAAGGTGCCCTTCATGGGCACTATCACTGCTTGCTGTCAGGGAGGCTGCCAGACAATTTTCCATGCACACTCTGGGCTGGGGGGCAGTCAACCACCAGTACACACAGCAGAACCTAAACCCATACCATTATTGCTAAGCAGCAAGACAGGGGCCCATTGCACTCCCACGGGGCCTTTTTAAATGCAATCCATAACCCGGATTTGCCAGGAACCCTTCTTACTCCTCCTACTTGCATGTGACACTGGGCTTAGGATCTGCATAGGAAACACACACACAAGCACACACCTACCTTTGTTGCCTGCAGATGCCTCCTTGGCTGTCCCCAAACGGTATCAAACCAACACCCACGGGAAGCTGTAAGCATAGAGGACATGCCTGCACCCCATTGGACTTACCTGTGTGGGTTAAATCCGGGTTATTTGACAACTATGGCGGTGATGGTTCTGCTCAGGCAGAGCAGTGCTGATGCTCCTCATAAAGCTGTCGCTGCTGTGAAGGTTCTAGGTGACATCACAAATCCCTATGGTTACATACACAACAAAGCTGGGTTGTTGTTGTTTACACTCTGCAAGGCCTGTGGAAGTGAGTGACATCATAGCACTGTAGTTCTGAGGGTTCTAGATGGATGCAACAATCTCCTGTTGCTTCTATGAAGGCCATAATAGACGACATCACCAAACAGCTCCATAGTCACATACACAGCAAAGGAGAGATGTTGTTTACACCTAGTGATGTCAGTGGTATTGAGTGACATCACAGCACAGTGCTAAGGCTCCTGGGCCTGGACACAGCAGCGGCTGCAATATCTCAACGGAGAATACGTTTATATATATGTGTGTGTGTGCGCGTATATATATATATATATATATATATATATATATATATATATTTCTCCGCCGAAATCACTTTTAAACCCATTTCCACCTTTTTTTCCCTTCTCTTCCTCTTACTTTTTTTTCACGTTTTTTTACGTTTTTCTCCTTTTCGCCTCTTTTCTGGGCGTATTATTCTTCTTTTTCTTCTTTTTTTTCGTCTAATGCATACCCCATCAGTGCAGCAATGCTTATTCAATACCGCCAGCAGATGGAGACACTGGGGGATAATTTTCTAAGGATTTATACTGATTTTTCCTGTCTGAATTTGTCGCACAGAAAGTTGCAGGCCAAATATGTGTGACATTTCTGCGACTTTAGCTTCTAGAGCATTTTTACAACATTATACATAGGTGCTGAATACATAAAAAGCGACTGTTCAGCGACAGACAAGTCGCATCGGCTGAAAGTAGGCCAGAATGTCAGTCCATGTTGGAGCAGGTTTAGATACAGTCTAAAGTATAGATCTCAAAGTCTGTGCACAGAATTTAGCAAGGGCCTCGCACCTTCTGATGCATCAGGTAGGTGCACAATAGCATAGCCTAACCCTCTGTACTTTGGTCTATATTGATGCGGGACATAGACAGCCAGCTGATGACCAATCCATTAGTGCAATGGATGGCTGGAAGCATTTGTCTTTGCCTTTGCAATACCACAGAAGCAATGCATGGTCAATGTACAGCAATGACACACCTGTGTGAACAGCCAGGAGACCCCCCCCCCCCCCCCCATGTTATGTTACATAGTTACATAGTTAGTACGGTCGAAAAAAGACATATGTCCATCAAGTTCAACCAGGGAATTAAGGGGTAGGGGTGTGGCGCGATATTGGGGAAGGGATGAGATTTTTATATTTCTTCATAAGCATTAATCTTATTTTGTCAATTAGGAACATTCAGCACCCACCCGCTATCAAGGCAGCTGCCTATCATGTCATGCCCTACCTGCACAGGTGTGCTGGCTACTCAAATGATCCAATTAAGGAGGCCATTTAGTCAGCAGCAGCAGAAGTCCTGTGCCTGGACGCTCCAACAGCGGCCAGACACAAGCAGAAGCAGAAGCAGCAGAAGCAGCAGCAGCACCACCTTTTGTTTTTTGGCTGCAGCAGCAGCAAGGCCCACAGGGCTGGCTAGCTGGCTAGCCAGCAAGCAGGTAGCAATGAAAGTAGGAATCTTTCTTTTTAACCCTGTAAGGGGGTGGTGCACTGTACCCGAAGATACTGCCATATCGGGTCAATGCATAGGGCGACGGAAGCAAGCTTCGAAATCGGCCCCCGTTCTCAAAAATCCATTTAATATATGGTCCCCAGATAGGGGACGTATCAGATATTAAACTGATAAGAACAGATACTACACTTGATCTTAGCCAAAAGGCCGAGAAGCGATAACCGTGAAAGGGGCGGGCCCAACAAGGTGCCCTTCATGGGCACTATCACTGCTTGCTGTCAGGGAGGCTGCCAGACAATTTTCCATGCACACTCTGGGCTGGGGGGCAGTCAACCACCAGTACACACAGCAGAACCTAAACCCATACCATTATTGCTAAGCAGCAAGACAGGGGCCCATTGCACTCCCACGGGGCCTTTTTAAATGCAATCCATAACCCGGATTTGCCAGGAACCCTTCTTACTCCTCCTACTTGCATGTGACACTGGGCTTAGGATCTGCATAGGAAACACACACACAAGCACACACCTACCTTTGTTGCCTGCAGATGCCTCCTTGGCTGTCCCCAAACGGTATCAAACCAACACCCACGGGAAGCTGTAAGCATAGAGGACATGCCTGCACCCCATTGGACTTACCTGTGTGGGTTAAATCCGGGTTATTTGACAACCTATGGCGGTGATGGTTCTGCTCAGGCAGAGCAGTGCTGATGCTCCTCATAAAGCTGTCGCTGCTGTGAAGGTTCTAGGTGACATCACAAATCCCTATGGTTACATACACAACAAAGCTGGGTTGTTGTTGTTTACACTCTGCAAGGCCTGTGGAAGTGAGTGACATCATAGCACTGTAGTTCTGAGGGTTCTAGATGGATGCAACAATCTCCTGTTGCTTCTATGAAGGCCATAATAGACGACATCACCAAACAGCTCCATAGTCACATACACAGCAAAGGAGAGATGTTGTTTACACCTAGTGATGTCAGTGGTATTGAGTGACATCACAGCACAGTGCTAAGGCTCCTGGGCCTGGACACAGCAGCGGCTGCAATATCTCAACGGAGAATACGTTTATATATATGTGTGTGTGTGCGCGTATATATATATATATATATATATATATATATATATATATATATATTTCTCCGCCGAAATCACTTTTAAACCCATTTCCACCTTTTTTTCCCTTCTCTTCCTCTTACTTTTTTTTCACGTTTTTTTACGTTTTTCTCCTTTTCGCCTCTTTTTCTGGGCGTATTATTCTTCTTTTTCTTCTTTTTTTTCGTCTAATGCATACCCCATCAGTGCAGCAATGCTTATTCAATACCGCCAGCAGATGGAGACACTGGGGGATAATTTTCTAAGGATTTATACTGATTTTTCCTGTCTGAATTTGTCGCACAGAAAGTTGCAGGCCAAATATGTGTGACATTTCTGCGACTTTAGCTTCTAGAGCATTTTTACAACATTATACATAGGTGCTGAATACATAAAAAGCGACTGTTCAGCGACAGACAAGTCGCATCGGCTGAAAGTAGGCCAGAATGTCAGTCCATGTTGGAGCAGGTTTAGATACAGTCTAAAGTATAGATCTCAAAGTCTGTGCACAGAATTTAGCAAGGGCCTCGCACCTTCTGATGCATCAGGTAGGTGCACAATAGCATAGCCTAACCCTCTGTACTTTGGTCTATATTGATGCGGGACATAGACAGCCAGCTGATGACCAATCCATTAGTGCAATGGATGGCTGGAAGCATTTGTCTTTGCCTTTGCAATACCACAGAAGCAATGCATGGTCAATGTACAGCAATGACACACCTGTGTGAACAGCCAGGAGACCCCCCCCCCCCCCCCATGTTATGTTACATAGTTACATAGTTAGTACGGTCGAAAAAAGACATATGTCCATCAAGTTCAACCAGGGAATTAAGGGGTAGGGGTGTGGCGCGATATTGGGGAAGGGATGAGATTTTATATTTCTTCATAAGCATTAATCTTATTTTGTCAATTAGGAACATTCAGCACCCACCCGCTATCAAGGCAGCTGCCTATCATGTCATGCCCTACCTGCACAGGTGTGCTGGCTACTCAAATGATCCAATTAAGGAGGCCATTTAGTCAGCAGCAGCAGAAGTCCTGTGCCTGGACGCTCCAACAGCGGCCAGACCACAAAGCAGAAGCAGCAGAAGCAGCAAGCAGCACCACCTTTTGTTTTTGGCTGCAGCAGCAGCAAGGCCCACAGGGCTGGCTAGCTGGCTAGCCAGCAAGCAGGTAGCAATGAAAGTAGGAATCTTTCTTTTTAACCCTGTAAGGGGGTGGTGCACTGTACCCGAAGATACTGCCATATCGGGTCAATGCATAGGGCGACGGAAGCAAGCTTCGAAATCGGCCCCCGTTCTCAAAAATCCATTTAATATATGGTCCCCAGATAGGGGACGTATCAGATATTAAACTGATAAGAACAGATACTACACTTGATCTTAGCCAAAAGGCCGAGAAGCGATAACCGTGAAAGGGGCGGGCCCAACAAGGTGCCCTTCATGGGCACTATCACTGCTTGCTGTCAGGGAGGCTGCCAGACAATTTTCCATGCACACTCTGGGCTGGGGGGCAGTCAACCACCAGTACACACAGCAGAACCTAAACCCATACCATTATTGCTAAGCAGCAAGACAGGGGCCCATTGCACTCCCACGGGGCCTTTTTAAATGCAATCCATAACCCGGATTTGCCAGGAACCCTTCTTACTCCTCCTACTTGCATGTGACACTGGGCTTAGGATCTGCATAGGAAACACACACACAAGCACACACCTACCTTTGTTGCCTGCAGATGCCTCCTTGGCTGTCCCCAAACGGTATCAAACCAACACCCACGGGAAGCTGTAAGCATAGAGGACATGCCTGCACCCATTGGACTTACCTGTGTGGGTTAAATCCGGGTTATTTGACAACCTATGGCGGTGATGGTTCTGCTCAGGCAGAGCAGTGCTGATGCTCCTCATAAAGCTGTCGCTGCTGTGAAGGTTCTAGGTGACATCACAAATCCCTATGGTTACATACACAACAAAGCTGGGTGTTGTTGTTTACACTCTGCAAGGCCTGTGGAAGTGAGTGACATCATAGCACTGTAGTTCTGAGGGTTCTAGATGGATGCAACAATCTCCTGTTGCTTCTATGAAGGCCATAATAGACGACATCACCAAACAGCTCCATAGTCACATACACAGCAAAGGAGAGATGTTGTTTACACCTAGTGATGTCAGTGGTATTGAGTGACATCACAGCACAGTGCTAAGGCTCCTGGGCCTGGACACAGCAGCGGCTGCAATATCTCAACGGAGAATACGTTTATATATATGTGTGTGTGTGCGCGTATATATATATATATATATATATATATATATATATATATATATATATATATATATTTCTCCGCCGAAATCACTTTTAAACCCATTTCCACCTTTTTTTCCCTTCTCTTCCTCTTACTTTTTTTCACGTTTTTTTACGTTTTTCTCCTTTTCGCCTCTTTTCTGGGCGTATTATTCTTCTTTTTCTTCTTTTTTTTTCGTCTAATGCATACCCCATCAGTGCAGCAATGCTTATTCAATACCGCCAGCAGATGGAGACACTGGGGGATAATTTTCTAAGGATTTATACTGATTTTTCCTGTCTGAATTTGTCGCACAGAAAGTTGCAGGCCAAATATGTGTGACATTTCTGCGACTTTAGCTTCTAGAGCATTTTTACAACATTATACATAGGTGCTGAATACATAAAAAGCGACTGTTCAGCGACAGACAAGTCGCATCGGCTGAAAGTAGGCCAGAATGTCAGTCCATGTTGGAGCAGGTTTAGATACAGTCTAAAGTATAGATCTCAAAGTCTGTGCACAGAATTTAGCAAGGGCCTCGCACCTTCTGATGCATCAGGTAGGTGCACAATAGCATAGCCTAACCCTCTGTACTTTGGTCTATATTGATGCTGGACATAGACAGCCAGCTGATGACCAATCCATTAGTGCAATGGATGGCTGGAAGCATTTGTCTTTGCCTTTGCAATACCACAGAAGCAATGCATGGTCAATGTACAAGCAATGACACACCTGTGTGAACAGCCAGGAGACCCCCCCCCCCCCCCCCCCATGTTATGTTACATAGTTACATAGTTAGTACGGTCGAAAAAAGACATATGTCCATCAAGTTCAACCAGGGAATTAAGGGGTAGGGGTGTGGCGCGATATTGGGGAAGGGATGAGATTTTATATTTCTTCATAAGCATTAATCTTATTTGTCAATTAGGAACATTCAGCACCCACCCGCTATCAAGGCAGCTGCCTATCATGTCATGCCCTACCTGCACAGGTGTGCTGGCTACTCAAATGATCCAATTAAGGAGGCCATTTAGTCAGCAGCAGCAGAAGTCCTGTGCCTGGACGCTCCAACAGCGGCCAGACACAAGCAGAAGCAGCAGAAGCAGCAGCAGCACCACCTTTTGTTTTTGGCTGCAGCAGCAGCAAGGCCCACAGGGCTGGCTAGCTGGCTAGCCACGAAGCAGGTAGCAATGAAGTAGGAATCTTTCTTTTTAACCCTGTAAGGGGGTGGTGCACTGTACCCGAAGATACTGCCATATCGGGTCAATGCATAGGGCGACGGAAGCAAGCTTCGAAATCGGCCCCCGTTCTCAAAAATCCATTTAATATATGGTCCCAGATAGGGGACGTATCAGATATTAAACTGATAAGAACAGATACTACACTTGATCTTAGCCAAAAGGCCGAGAAGCGATAACCGTGAAAGGGGCGGGCCCAACAAGGTGCCCTTCATGGGCACTATCACTGCTTGCTGTCAGGGAGGCTGCCAGACAATTTTCCATGCACACTCTGGCTGGGGGGCAGTCAACCACCAGTACACACAGCAGAACCTAAACCCATACCATTATTGCTAAGCAGCAAGACAGGGGCCCATTGCACTCCCACGGGGCCTTTTTAAATGCAATCCATAACCCGGATTTGCCAGGAACCCTTCTTACTCCTCCTACTTGCATGTGACACTGGGCTTAGGATCTGCATAGGAAACACACACACAAGCACACACCTACCTTTGTTGCCTGCAGATGCCTCCTTGGCTGTCCCCAAACGGTATCAAACCACACCCACGGAAGCTGTAAGCATAGAGGACATGCCTGCACCCCATTGGACTTACCTGTGTGGGTTAAATCCGGGTTATTTGACAACCTATGGCGGTGATGGTTCTGCTCAGGCAGAGCAGTGCTGATGCTCCTCATAAAGCTGTCGCTGCTTGTGAAGGTTCTAGGTGACATCACAAATCCCTATGGTTACATACACAACAAAGCTGGGTTGTTGTTGTTTACACTCTGCAAGGCCTTGTGGAAGTGAGTGACATCATAGCACTGTAGTTCTGAGGGTTCTAGATGGATGCAACAATCTCCTGTTGCTTCTATGAAGGCCATAATAGACGACATCACCAAACAGCTCCATAGTCACATACACAGCAAAGGAGAGATGTTGTTTACACCTAGTGATGTCAGTGGTATTGAGTGACATCACAGCACAGTGCTAGGCTCCTGGGCCTGGACACAGCAGCGGCTGCAATATCTCAACGGAGAATACGTTTAATATATATGTTGTGTGTGTGCGCGTATATATATATATATATATATATATATATATATATATATTTCTCCGCCGAAATCACTTTTAAACCCATTTCCACCTTTTTTCCCTTCTCTTCCTCTTACTTTTTTTTCACGTTTTTTTACGTTTTTCTCCTTTTCGCCTCTTTTCTGGGCGTATTATTCTTCTTTTTCTTCTTTTTTTCGTCTAATGCATACCCCATCAGTGCAGCAATGCTTATTCAATACCGCCAGCAGATGGAGACACTGGGGATAATTTTCTAAGGATTTATACTGATTTTTCCTGTCTGAATTTGTCGCACAGAAAGTTGCAGGCCAAATATGTGTGACATTTCTGCGACTTTAGCTTCTAGAGCATTTTTACAAACATTATACATAGGTGCTGAATACATAAAAAGCGACTGTTCAGCGACAGACAAGTCGCATCGGCTGAAAGTAGGCCAGAATGTCAGTCCATGTTGGAGCAGGTTTAGATACAGTCTAAAGTATAGATCTCAAAGTCTGTGCACAGAATTTAGCAAGGGCCTCGCACCTTCTGATGCATCAGGTAGGTGCACAATAGCATAGCCTAACCCTCTGTACTTTGGTCTATATTGATGCGGGACATAGACAGCCAGCTGATGACCAATCCATTAGTGCAATGGATGGCTGGAAGCATTTGTCTTTGCCTTTGCAATACCACAGAAGCAATGCATGGTCAATGTACAGCAATGACACACCTGTGTGAACAGCCAGGAGACCCCCCCCCCCCCCCCATGTTATGTTACATAGTTACATAGTTAGTACGGTCGAAAAAAGACATATGTCCATCAAGTTCAACCAGGGAATTAAGGGGTAGGGTGTGGCGCGATATTGGGGAAGGGATGAGATTTTATATTTCTTCATAAGCATTAATCTTATTTTGTCAATTAGGAACATTCAGCACCCACCCGCTATCAATGCAGCTGCCTATCATGTCATGCCCTACCTGCACAGGTGTGCTGGCTACTCAAATGATCCAATTAAGGAGGCCATTTAGTCAGCAGCAGCAGCAGCAGAAGTCCTGTGCCTGGACGCTCCAACAGCGGCCAGACACAAGCAGAAGCAGAAGCAGCAGAAGCAGCAGCAGCACACCTTTTGTTTTTTGGCTGCAGCAGCAGCAAGGCCCACAGGGCTGGCTAGCTGGCTAGCCAGCAAGCAGGTAGCAATGAAAGTAGGAATCTTTCTTTTTAACCCTGTAAGGGGGTGGTGCACTGTACCCGAAGATACTGCCATATCGGGTCAATGCATAGGGCGACGGAAGCAAGCTTCGAAATCGGCCCCCGTTCTCAAAAATC
The DNA here is from genome assembly GCF_029499605.1 of Hyla sarda. Classification (NCBI taxonomy): domain Eukaryota; kingdom Metazoa; phylum Chordata; class Amphibia; order Anura; family Hylidae; genus Hyla; species Hyla sarda. Next base: position 61,567 of record NW_026610761.1, read on the forward strand.
CATTTAATATATGGTCCCCAGATAGGGGACGTATCAGATATTAAACTGATAAGAACAGATACTACACTTGATCTTAGCCAAAAGGCCGAGAAGCGATAACCGTGAAAGGGGCGGGCCCAACAAGGTGCCCTTCATGGGCACTATCACTGCTTGCTGTCAGGGAGGCTGCCAGACAATTTTCCATGCACACTCTGGGCTGGGGGGCAGTCAACCACCAGTACACACAGCAGAACCTAAACCCATACCATTATTGCTAAGCAGCAAGACAGGGCCCATTGCACTCCCACGGGGCCTTTTTAAATGCAATCCATAACCCGGATTTGCCAGGAACCCTTCTTACTCCTCCTACTTGCATGTGACACTGGGCTTAGGATCTGCATAGGAAACACACACACAAGCACACACCTACCTTTGTTGCCTGCAGATGCCTCCTTGGCTGTCCCCAAACGGTATCAAACCAACACCCACGGGAAGCTGTAAGCATAGAGGACATGCCTGCACCCCATTGGACTTACCTGTGTGGGTTAAATCCGGGTTATTTGACAACCTATGGCGGTGATGGTTCTGCTCAGGCAGAGCAGTGCTGATGCTCCTCATAAAGCTGTCGCTGCTGTGAAGGTTCTAGGTGACATCACAAATCCCTATGGTTACATACACAACAAAGCTGGGTGTTGTTGTTTACACTCTGCAAGGCCTGTGGAAGTGAGTGACATCATAGCACTGTAGTTCTGAGGGTTCTAGATGGATGCAACAATCTCCTGTTGCTTCTATGAAGGCCATAATAGACGACATCACCAAACAGCTCCATAGTCACATACACAGCAAAGGAGAGATGTTGTTTACACCTAGTGATGTCAGTGGTATTGAGTGACATCACAGCACAGTGCTAAGGCTCCTGGGCCTGGACACAGCAGCGGCTGCAATATCTCAACGGAGAATACGTTTATATATATGTGTGTGTGTGCGCGTATATATATATATATATATATATATATATATATATATATTTCTCCGCCGAAATCACTTTTAAACCCATTTCCACCTTTTTTTTCCCTTCTCTTCCTCTTACTTTTTTTTCATGTTTTTTTACGTTTTTCTCCTTTTCGCCTCTTTTCTGGGCGTATTATTCTTCTTTTTCTTCTTTTTTTCGTCTAATGCATACCCCATCAGTGCAGCAATGCTTATTCAATACCGCCAGCAGATGGAGACACTGGGGGATAATTTTCTAAGGATTTATACTGATTTTTCCTGTCTGAATTTGTCGCACAGAAAGTTGCAGGCCAAATATGTGTGACATTTCTGCGACTTTAGCTTCTAGAGCATTTTTACAACATTATACATAGTGCTGAATACATAAAAAGCGACTGTTCAGCGTACAGACAAGTCGCATCGGCTGAAAGTAGGCCAGAATGTCAGTCCATGTTGGAGCAGGGTTTAGATACAGTCTAAAGTATAGATCTCAAAGTCTGTGCACAGAATTTAGCAAGGGCCTCGCACCTTCTGATGCATCAGGTAGGTGCACAATAGCATAGCCTAACCCTCTGTACATTGGTCTATATTGATGCGGGACATAGACAGCCAGCTGATGACCAATCCATTAGTGCAATGGATGGCTGGAAGCATTTGTCTTGCCTTTGCAATACCACAGAAGCAATGCATGGTCAATGTACAGCAATGACACACCTGTGTGAACAGCCAGGGAGACCCCCCCCCCCCCCCCCATGTTATGTTAACATAGTTACATAGTTAGTACGGTCGAAAAAAGACATATGTCCATCAAGTTCAACCAGGGAATTAAGGGGTAGGGTGTGGCGCGATATTGGGGAAGGGATGAGATTTTATATTTCTTCATAAGCATTAATCTTATTTTGTCAATTAGGAACATTCAGCACCCACCCGCTTTCAAGGCAGCTGCCTATCATGTCATGCCCTACCTGCACAGGTGTGCTGGCTACTCAAATGATCCAATTAAGGAGGCCATTTAGTCAGCAGCAGCAGAAGTCCTGTGCCTGGACGCTCCAACAGCGGCCAGACACAAGCAGAAGCAGAAGCAGCAGAAGCAGCAGCAGCACCACCTTTTGTTTTTTGGCTGCAGCAGCAGCAAGGCCCACAGGGCTGGCTAGCTGGCTAGCCAGCAAGCAGGTAGCAATGAAAGTAGGAATCTTTCTTTTTAACCCTGTAAGGGGGGTGGTGCACTGTACCCGAAGATACTGCCATATCGGGTCAATGCATAGGGCGACGGAAGCAAGCTTCGAAATCGGCCCCCGTTCTCAAAAATCCATTTAATATATGGTCCCCAGATAGGGGACGTATCAGATATTAAACTGATAAGAACAGATACTACACTTGATCTTAGCCAAAAGGCCGAGAAGCGATAACCGTGAAAGGGGCGGGCCCAACAAGGTGCCCTTCATGGGCACTATCACTGCTTGCTGTCAGGGAGGCTGCCAGACAATTTTCCATGCACACTCTGGGCTGGGGGGCAGTCAACCACCAGTACACACAGCAGAACCTAAACCATACCATTATTGCTAAGCAGCAAGACAGGGGCCCATTGCACTCCCACGGGGCCTTTTTAAATGCAATCCATAACCCGGATTTGCCAGGAACCCTTCTTACTCCTCCTACTTGCATGTGACACTGGGCTTAGGATCTGCATAGGAAACACACACACAAGCACACACCTACCTTTGTTGCCTGCAGATGCCTCCTTGGCTGTCCCCAAACGGTATCAAACCAACACCCACGGAAGCTGTAAGCATAGAGGACATGCCTGCACCCCATTGGACTTACCTGTGTGGGTTAAATCCGGTTATTTGACAACTATGGCGGTGATGGTTCTGCTCAGGCAGAGCAGTGCTGATGCTCCTCATAAAGCTGTCGCTGCTGTGAAGGTTCTAGGTGACATCACAAATCCCTATTGTTACATACACAACAAAGCTGGGTTGTTGTTGTTTACACTCTGCAAGGCCTGTGGAAGTGAGTGACATCATAGCACTGTAGTTCTGAGGGTTCTAGATGGATGCAACAATCTCCATCTCCTGTTGCTTCTATGAAGGCCATAATAGACGACATCACCAAACAGCTCCATAGTCACATACACAGCAAAGGAGAGATGTTGTTTACACCTAGTGATGTCAGTGGTATTGAGTGACATCACAGCACAGTGCTAAGGCTCCTGGGCCTGGACACAGCAGCGGCTGCAATATCTCAACGGAGAATACGTTTATATATATGTGTGTGTGTGCGCGTATATATATATATATATATATATATATATATATATATATATATATATTTCTCCGCCGAAATCACTTTTAAACCCATTTCCACCTTTTTTTCCCTTCTCTTCCTCTTACTTTTTTTTCACGTTTTTTTACGTTTTTCTCCTTTTCGCCTCTTTTCTGGGCGTATTATTCTTCTTTTTCTTCTTTTTTTTCGTCTAATGCATACCCCGTCAGTGCAGCAATGCTTATTCAATACCGCCAGCAGATGGAGACACTGGGGGATAATTTTCTAAGGATTTATACTGATTTTTCCTGTCTGAATTTGTCGCACAGAAAGTTGCAGGCCAAATATGTGTGACATTTCTGCGACTTTAGCTTCTAGAGCATTTTTACAACATTATACATAGGTGCTGAATACATAAAAAGCGACTGTTCAGCGACAGACAAGTCGCATCGGCTGAAAGTAGGCCAGAATGTCAGTCCATGTTGGAGCAGGTTTAGATACAGTCTAAAGTATAGATCTCAAAGTCTGTGCACAGAATTTAGCAAGGGCCTCGCACCTTCTGATGCATCAGGTAGGTGCACAATAGCATAGCCTAACCCTCTGTACTTTGGTCTATATTGATGCGGGACATAGACAGCCAGCTGATGACCAATCCATTAGTGCAATGGATGGCTGGAAGCATTTGTCTTTGCCTTTGCAATACCACAGAAGCAATGCATGGTCAATGTACAGCAATGACACACCTGTGTGAACAGCCAGGAGACCCCCCCCCCCCCCCCATGTTATGTTACATAGTTACATAGTTAGTACGGTCGAAAAAAGACATATGTCCATCAAGTTCAACCAGGGAATTAAGGGGTAGGGGTGTGGCGCGATATTGGGGAAGGGATGAGATTTTATATTTCTTCATAAGCATTAATCTTATTTTGTCAATTAGGAACATTCAGCACCCACCCGCTATCAAGGCAGCTGCCTATCATGTCATGCCCTACCTGCACAGGTGTGCTGGCTACTCAAATGATCCAATTAAGGAGGCCATTTAGTCAGCAGCAGCAGAAGTCCTGTGCCTGGACGCTCCAACAGCGGCCAGACACAAGCAGAAGCAGAAGCAGCAGAAGCAGCAGCAGCACCACCTTTTGTTTTTTGGCTGCAGCAGCAGCAAGGCCCACAGGGCTGGCTAGCTGGCTAGCCAGCAAGCAGGTAGCAATGAAAGTAGGAATCTTTCTTTTTAACCCTGTAAGGGGGTGGTGCACTGTACCCGAAGATACTGCCATATCGGGTCAATGCATAGGGCGACGGAAGCAAGCTTCGAAATCGGCCCCCGTTCTCAAAAATCCATTTAATATATGGTCCCCAGATAGGGGACGTATCAGATATTAAACTGATAAGAACAGATACTACACTTGATCTTAGCCAAAAGGCCGAGAAGCGATAACCGTGAAAGGGGCGGGCCCAACAAGGTGCCCTTCATGGGCACTATCACTGCTTGCTGTCAGGGAGGCTGCCAGACAATTTTCCATGCACACTCTGGGCTGGGGGGCAGTCAACCACCAGTACACACAGCAGAACCTAAACCCATACCATTATTGCTAGCAGCAAGACAGGGGCCCATTGCACTCCCACGGGGCCTTTTTAAATGCAATCCATAACCCGGATTTGCCAGGAACCCTTCTTACTCCTCCTACTTGCATGTGACACTGGGCTTAGGATCTGCATAGGAAACACACACACAAGCACACACCTACCTTTGTTGCCTGCAGATGCCTCCTTGGCTGTCCCCAAACGGTATCAAACCAACACCCACGGGAAGCTGTAAGCATAGAGGACATGCCTGCACCCCATTGGACTTACCTGTGTGGGTTAAATCCGGGTTATTTGACAACCTATGGCGGTGATGGTTCTGCTCAGGCAGAGCAGTGCTGATGCTCCTCATAAAGCTGTCGCTGCTGTGAAGGTTCTAGGTGACATCACAAATCCCTATGGTTACATACACAACAAAGCTGGGTTGTTGTTGTTTACACTCTGCAAGGCCTGTGGAAGTGAGTGACATCATAGCACTGTAGTTCTGAGGGTTCTAGATGGATGCAACAATCTCCTGTTGCTTCTATGAAGGCCATAATAGACGACATCACCAAACAGCTCCATAGTCACATACACAGCAAAGGAGAGATGTTGTTTACACCTAGTGATGTCAGTGGTATTGAGTGACATCACAGCACAGTGCTAAGGCTCCTGGGCCTGGACACAGCAGCGGCTGCAATATCTCAACGGAGAATACGTTTATATATATGTGTGTGTGTGCACGTATATATATATATATATATATATATATATATATATATATATATATATATATATATATTTCTCCGCCGAAATCACTTTTAAACCCATTTCCACCTTTTTTTCCCTTCTCTTCCTCTTACTTTTTTTTCATGTTTTTTTACGTTTTTCTCCTTTTCGCCTCTTTTCTGGGCGTATTATTCTTCTTTTTCTTCTTTTTTTTTCGTCTAATGCATACCCCATCAGTGCAGCAATGCTTATTCAATACCGCCAGCAGATGGAGACACTGGGGGATAATTTTCTAAGGATTTATACTGATTTTTCCTGTCTGAATTTGTCGCACAGAAAGTTGCAGGCCAAATATGTGTGACATTTCTGCGACTTTAGCTTCTAGAGCATTTTTACAACATTATACATAGGTGCTGAATACATAAAAAGCGACTGTTCAGCGACAGACAAGTCGCATCGGCTGAAAGTAGGCCAGAATGTCAGTCCATGTTGGAGCAGGTTTAGATACAGTCTAAAGTATAGATCTCAAAGTCTGTGCACAGAATTTAGCAAGGGCCTCGCACCTTCTGATGCATCAGGTAGGTGCACAATAGCATAGCCTAACCCTCTGTACTTTGGTCTATATTGATGCGGGACATAGACAGCCAGCTGATGACCAATCCATTAGTGCAATGGATGGCTGGAAGCATTTGTCTTTGCCTTTGCAATACCACAGAAGCAATGCATGGTCAATGTACAGCAATGACACACCTGTGTGAACAGCCAGGAGACCCCCCCCCCCCCCCCATGTTATGTTACATAGTTACATAGTTAGTACGGTCGAAAAAAGACATATGTCCATCAAGTTCAACCAGGGAATTAAGGGGTAGGGGTGTGGCGCGATATTGGGGAAGGGATGAGATTTTATATTTCTTCATAAGCATTAATCTTATTTTGTCAATTAGGAACATTCAGCACCCACCCGCTATCAAGGCAGCTGCCTATCATGTCATGCCCTACCTGCACAGGTGTGCTGGCTACTCAAATGATCCAATTAAGGAGGCCATTTAGTCAGCAGCAGCAGAAGTCCTGTGCCTGGACGCTCCAACAGCGGCCAGACACAAGCAGAAGCAGAAGCAGCAGAAGCAGCAGCAGCACCACCTTTTGTTTTTTGGCTGCAGCAGCAGCAAGGCCCACAGGGCTGGCTAGCTGGCTAGCCAGCAAGCAGGTAGCAATGAAAGTAGGAATCTTTCTTTTTAACCCTGTAAGGGGGTGGTGCACTGTACCCGAAGATACTGCCATATCGGGTCAATGCATAGGGCGACGGAAGCAAGCTTCGAAATCGGCCCCCGTTCTCAAAAATCCATTTAATATATGGTCCCCAGATAGGGGACGTATCAGATATTAAACTGATAAGAACAGATACTACACTTGATCTTAGCCAAAAGGCCGAGAAGCGATAACCGTGAAAGGGGCGGGCCCAACAAGGTGCCCTTCATGGGCACTATTACTGCTTGCTGTCAGGGAGGCTGCCAGACAATTTTCCATGCACACTCTGGGCTGGGGGGCAGTCAACCACCAGTACACACAGCAGAACCTAAACCCATACCATTATTGGTAAGCAGCAAGACAGGGGCCCATTGCACTCCCACGGGGCCTTTTTAAATGCAATCCATAACCCGGATTTGCCAGGAACCCTTCTTACTCCTCCTACTTGCATGTGACACTGGGCTTAGGATCTGCATAGGAAACACACACACAAGCACACACCTACCTTTGTTGCCTGCAGATGCCTCCTTGGCTGTCCCCAAACGGTATCAAACCAACACCCACGGGAAGCTGTAAGCATAGAGGACATGCCTGCACCCCATTGGACTTACCTGTGTGGGTTAAATCCGGGTTATTTGACAACCTATGGCGGTGATGGTTCTGCTCAGGCAGAGCAGTGCTGATGCTCCTCATAAAGCTGTCGCTGCTGTGAAGGTTCTAGGTGACATCACAAATCCCTATGGTTACATACACAACAAAGCTGGGTTGTTGTTGTTTACACTCTGCAAGGCCTGTGGAAGTGAGTGACATCATAGCACTGTAGTTCTGAGGGTTCTAGATGGATGCAACAATCTCCTGTTGCTTCTATGAAGGCCATAATAGACGACATCACCAAACAGCTCCATAGTCACATACACAGCAAAGGAGAGATGTTGTTTACACCTAGTGATGTCAGTGGTATTGAGTGACATCACAGCACAGTGCTAAGGCTCCTGGGCCTGGACACAGCAGCGGCTGCAATATCTCAACGGAGAATACGTTTATATATATGTGTGTGTGTGCGCGTATATATATATATATATATATATATATATATATATATATATATATTTCTCCGCCGAAATCACTTTTAAACCCATTTCCACCTTTTTTTCCCTTCTCTTCCTCTTACTTTTTTTTCACGTTTTTTTACGTTTTTCTCCTTTTCGCCTCTTTTCTGGGCGTATTATTCTTCTTTTTCTTCTTTTTTTTCGTCTAATGCATACCCCATCAGTGCAGCAATGCTTATTCAATACCGCCAGCAGATGGAGACACTGGGGGATAATTTTCTAAGGATTTATACTGATTTTTCCTGTCTGAATTTGTCGCACAGAAAGTTGCAGGCCAAATATGTGTGACATTTCTGCGACTTTAGCTTCTAGAGCATTTTTACAACATTATACATAGGTGCTGAATACATAAAAAGCGACTGTTCAGCGACAGACAAGTCGCATCGGCTGAAAGTAGGCCAGAATGTCAGTCCATGTTGGAGCAGGTTTAGATACAGTCTAAAGTATAGATCTCAAAGTCTGTGCACAGAATTTAGCAAGGGCCTCGCACCTTCTGATGCATCAGGTAGGTGCACAATAGCATAGCCTAACCCTCTGTACTTTGGTCTATATTGATGCGGGACATAGACAGCCAGCTGATGACCAATCCATTAGTGCAATGGATGGCTGGAAGCATTTGTCTTTGCCTTTGCAATACCACAGAAGCAATGCATGGTCAATGTACAGCAATGACACACCTGTGTGAACAGCCAGGAGACCCCCCCCCCCCCCCCCATGTTATGTTACATAGTTACATAGTTAGTACGGTCGAAAAAAGACATATGTCCATCAAGTTCAACCAGGGAATTAAGGGGTAGGGGTGTGGCGCGATATTGGGGAAGGGATGAGATTTTATATTTCTTCATAAGCATTAATCTTATTTTGTCAATTAGGAACATTCAGCACCCACCCGCTATCAAGGCAGCTGCCTATCATGTCATGCCCTACCTGCACAGGTGTGCTGGCTACTCAAATGATCCAATTAAGGAGGCCATTTAGTCAGCAGCAGCAGAAGTCCTGTGCCTGGACGCTCCAACAGCGGCCAGACACAAGCAGAAGCAGAAGCAGCAGAAGCAGCAGCAGCACCACCTTTTGTTTTTTGGCTGCAGCAGCAGCAAGGCCCACAGGGCTGGCTAGCTGGCTAGCCAGCAAGCAGGTAGCAATGAAAGTAGGAATCTTTCTTTTTAACCCTGTAAGGGGGTGGTGCACTGTACCCGAAGATACTGCCATATCGGGTCAATGCATAGGGCGACGGAAGCAAGCTTCGAAATCGGCCCCCGTTCTCAAAAATCCATTTAATATATGGTCCCCAGATAGGGGACGTATCAGATATTAAACTGATAAGAACAGATACTACACTTGATCTTAGCCAAAAGGCCGAGAAGCGATAACCGTGAAAGGGGCGGGCCCAACAAGGTGCCCTTCATGGGCACTATCACTGCTTGCTGTCAGGGAGGCTGCCAGACAATTTTCCATGCACACTCTGGGCTGGGGGGCAGTCAACCACCAGTACACACAGCAGAACCTAAACCCATACCATTATTGGTAAGCAGCAAGACAGGGGCCCATTGCACTCCCACGGGGCCTTTTTAAATGCAATCCATAACCCGGATTTGCCAGGAACCCTTCTTACTCCTCCTACTTGCATGTGACACTGGGCTTAGGATCTGCATAGGAAACACACACACAAGCACACACCTACCTTTGTTGCCTGCAGATGCCTCCTTGGCTGTCCCCAAACGGTATCAAACCAACACCCACGGGAAGCTGTAAGCATAGAGGACATGCCTGCACCCCATTGGACTTACCTGTGTGGGTTAAATCCGGGTTATTTGACAACCTATGGCGGTGATGGTTCTGCTCAGGCAGAGCAGTGCTGATGCTCCTCATAAAGCTGTCGCTGCTGTGAAGGTTCTAGGTGACATCACAAATCCCTATGGTTACATACACAACAAAGCTGGGTTGTTGTTGTTTACACTCTGCAAGGCCTGTGGAAGTGAGTGACATCATAGCACTGTAGTTCTGAGGGTTCTAGATGGATGCAACAATCTCCTGTTGCTTCTATGAAGGCCATAATAGACGACATCACCAAACAGCTCCATAGTCACATACACAGCAAAGGAGAGATGTTGTTTACACCTAGTGATGTCAGTGGTATTGAGTGACATCACAGCACAGTGCTAAGGCTCCTGGGCCTGGACACAGCAGCGGCTGCAATATCTCAACGGAGAATACGTTTATATATATGTGTGTGTGTGCGCGTATATATATATATATATATATATATATATATATATATATATATATATATATTCTCCGCCGAAATCACTTTTAAACCCATTTCCACCTTTTTTTCCCTTCTCTTCCTCTTACTTTTTTTTCACGTTTTTTTACGTTTTTCTCCTTTTCGCCTCTTTTCTGGGCGTATTATTCTTCTTTTTCTTCTTTTTTTTCGTCTAATGCATACCCCATCAGTGCAGCAATGCTTATTCAATACCGCCAGCAGATGGAGACACTGGGGGATAATTTTCTAAGGATTTATACTGATTTTTCCTGTCTGAATTTGTCGCACAGAAAGTTGCAGGCCAAATATGTGTGACATTTCTGCGACTTTAGCTTCTAGAGCATTTTTACAACATTATACATAGGTGCTGAATACATAAAAAGCGACTGTTCAGCGACAGACAAGTCGCATCGGCTGAAAGTAGGCCAGAATGTCAGTCCATGTTGGAGCAGGTTTAGATACAGTCTAAAGTATAGATCTCAAAGTCTGTGCACAGAATTTAGCAAGGGCCTCGCACCTTCTGATGCATCAGGTAGGTGCACAATAGCATAGCCTAACCCTCTGTACTTTGGTCTATATTGATGCGGGACATAGACAGCCAGCTGATGACCAATCCATTAGTGCAATGGATGGCTGGAAGCATTTGTCTTTGCCTTTGCAATACCACAGAAGCAATGCATGGTCAATGTACAGCAATGACACACCTGTGTGAACAGCCAGGAGACCCCCCCCCCATGTTATGTTACATAGTTACATAGTTAGTACGGTCGAAAAAAGACATATGTCCATCAAGTTCAACCAGGGAATTAAGGGGTAGGGGTGTGGCGCGATATTGGGGAAGGGATGAGATTTTATATTTCTTCATAAGCATTAATCTTATTTTGTCAATTAGGAACATTCAGCACCCACCCGCTATCAAGGCAGCTGCCTATCATGTCATGCCCTACCTGCACAGGTGTGCTGGCTACTCAAATGATCCAATTAAGGAGGCCATTTAGTCAGCAGCAGCAGAAGTCCTGTGCCTGGACGCTCCAACAGCGGCCAGACACAAGCAGAAGCAGCAGAAGCAGCAGCAGCACCACCTTTTGTTTTTTGGCTGCAGCAGCAGCAGCAGCAGCAAGGCCCACAGGGCTGGCTAGCTGGCTAGCCAGCAAGCAGGTAGCAATGAAAGTAGGAATCTTTCTTTTTAACCCTGTAAGGGGGTGGTGCACTGTACCCGAAGATACTGCCATATCGGGTCAATGCATAGGGCGACGGAAGCAAGCTTCGAAATCGGCCCCCGTTCTCAAAAATCCATTTAATATATGGTCCCCAGATAGGGGACGTATCAGATATTAAACTGATAAGAACAGATACTACACTTGATCTTAGCCAAAAGGCCGAGAAGCGATAACCGTGAAAGGGGCAGGCCCAACAAGGTGCCCTTCATGGGCACTATCACTGCTTGCTGTCAGGGAGGCTGCCAGACAATTTTCCATGCACACTCTGGGCTGGGGGGCAGTCAACCACCAGTACACACAGCAGAACCTAAACCCATACCATTATTGCTAAGCAGCAAGACAGGGGCCCATTGCACTCCCACGGGGCCTTTTTAAATGCAATCCATAACCCGGATTTGCCAGGAACCCTTCTTACTCCTCCTACTTGCATGTGACACTGGGCTTAGGATCTGCATAGGAAACACACACACAAGCACACACCTACCTTTGTTGCCTGCAGATGCCTCCTTGGCTGTCCCCAAACGGTATCAAACCAACACCCACGGGAAGCTGTAAGCATAGAGGACATGCCTGCACCCCATTGGACTTACCTGTGTGGGTTAAATCCGGGTTATTTGACAACCTATGGCGGTGATGGTTCTGCTCAGGCAGAGCAGTGCTGATGCTCCTCATAAAGCTGTCGCTGCTGTGAAGGTTCTAGGTGACATCACAAATCCCTATGGTTACATACACAACAAAGCTGGGTTGTTGTTGTTTACACTCTGCAAGGCCTGTGGAAGTGAGTGACATCATAGCACTGTAGTTCTGAGGGTTCTAGATGGATGCAACAATCTCCTGTTGCTTCTATGAAGGCCGTAATAGACGACATCACCAAACAGCTCCATAGTCACATACACAGCAAAGGAGAGATGTTGTTTACACCTAGTGATGTCAGTGGTATTGAGTGACATCACAGCACAGTGCTAAGGCTCCTGGGCCTGGACACAGCAGCGGCTGCAATATCTCAACGGAGAATACGTTTATATATATGTGTGTGTGTGCGCGTATATATATATATATATATATATATATATATATATATATATATATATTTCTCCGCCGAAATCACTTTTAAACCCATTTCCACCTTTTTTTCCCTTCTCTTCCTCTTACTTTTTTTTCACGTTTTTTTACGTTTTTCTCCTTTTCGCCTCTTTTCTGGGCGTATTATTCTTCTTTTTCTTCTTTTTTTTCGTCTAATGCATACCCCATCAGTGCAGCAATGCTTATTCAATACCGCCAGCAGATGGAGACACTGGGGGATAATTTTCTAAGGATTTATACTGATTTTTCCTGTCTGAATTTGTCGCACAGAAAGTTGCAGGCCAAATATGTGTGACATTTCTGCGACTTTAGCTTCTAGAGCATTTTTACAACATTATACATAGGTGCTGAATACATAAAAAGCGACTGTTCAGCGACAGACAAGTCGCATCGGCTGAAAGTAGGCCAGAATGTCAGTCCATGTTGGAGCAGGTTTAGATACAGTCTAAAGTATAGATCTCAAAGTCTGTGCACAGAATTTAGCAAGGGCCTCGCACCTTCTGATGCATCAGGTAGGTGCACAATAGCACAGCCTAACCCTCTGTACTTTGGTCTATATTGATGCGGGACATAGACAGCCAGCTGATGACCAATCCATTAGTGCAATGGATGGCTGGAAGCATTTGTCTTTGCCTTTGCAATACCACAGAAGCAATGCATGGTCAATGTACAGCAATGACACACCTGTGTGAACAGCCAGGAGACCCCCCCCCCCCCCCCCCATGTTATGTTACATAGTTACATAGTTAGTACGGTCGAAAAAAGACATATGTCCATCAAGTTCAACCAGGGAATTAAGGGGTAGGGGTGTGGCGCGATATTGGGGAAGGGATGAGATTTTATATTTCTTCATAAGCATTAATCTTATTTTGTCAATTAGGAACATTCAGCACCCACCCGCTATCAAGGCAGCTGCCTATCATGTCATGCCCTACCTGCACAGGTGTGCTGGCTACTCAAATGATCCAATTAAGGAGGCCATTTAGTCAGCAGCAGCAGAAGTCCTGTGCCTGGACGCTCCAACAGCGGCCAGACACAAGCAGAAGCAGAAGCAGCAGAAGCAGCAGCAGCACCACCTTTTGTTTTTTGGCTGCAGCAGCAGCAAGGCCCACAGGGCTGGCTAGCTGGCTAGCCAGCAAGCAGGTAGCAATGAAAGTAGGAATCTTTCTTTTTAACCCTGTAAGGGGGTGGTGCACTGTACCCGAAGATACTGCCATATCGGGTCAATGCATAGGGCGACGGAAGCAAGCTTCGAAATCGGCCCCCGTTCTCAAAAATCCATTTAATATATGGTCCCCAGATAGGGGACGTATCAGATATTAAACTGATAAGAACAGATTTTTTTTTTTTTTTTTTTTTTAAAGCCGAGGAACGTGCTTTCGATTCACCCAAAGTGCAAGAAAAAGTGCAAACGTGTTACACTAAAAAAACGTGCACAAAGGATGCGGTCTATCGCAAGCCCTTCTCCGATAGGAGAGAGGCCCCCCAACAAACCTTACCCTTCGCCTCCGGACCAAAAGGTACCTGCGAGGTTCCAGGTTCGATGTCCCTTTTCGCCGAAGCTACTAGGAGACCACAAATGCTCCCGGCATCCCCCTTGGCGTTAGCCAAGGTATCTGCCCGCAGAGCCGATTACGGTAGGTACCCTGCGAAGCAGGAGTACCCGGGGTGTTTGCAGGGAGGTGCGGAACCTAATGGCCACACACACCTCCCCTAGACCGCCAGGAGGGACACCCAGAAGGGCTACCGCATCCTGACAAATCCTGTGAACACACAACACGCAAAAAGTGACACAGTGAGACAAAAAAATAAATAAATAAGTGAATGTGTGCAGATATACTGCCCGGACATCCGGCCGGATCTATAAAAATTTCTCTGATCCTAGCCAGAAGGCCGGGAATCAAGAGGTGAGTGCCACAAGGTGAAGAGATTATGGTGCCCGTGCTTCAACTCAGTGAGCCTATTCTCCCAGTGAGTTTCGGCACCTCGGGGTCACCACTCCCCGAGGCACAAAAGTACCTCGGCTCTAGACCCTCTCAGCCTCATGGCGAGACCCGGAGGGAACAGGTCACATCGGGGCAGCCGTCGAGCTGATTCCTCAGAACCAGCCCCGGAAAGCCCTGGTACACCTGCATCCTCCATGCAGCACCCATCCCCACCAGCATGAAAACTGATAAGAACAGATACTACACTTGATCTTAGCCAAAAGGCCGAGAAGCGATAACCGTGAAAGGGGCGGGCCCAACAAGGTGCCCTTCATGGGCACTATCACTGCTTGCTGTCAGGGAGGCTGCCAGACAATTTTCCATGCACACTCTGGGCTGGGGGGCAGTCAACCACCAGTACACACAGCAGAACCTAAACCCATACCATTATTGCTAAGCAGCAAGACAGGGGCCCATTGCACTCCCACGGGGCCTTTTTAAATGCAATCCATAACCCGGATTTGCCAGGAACCCTTCTTACTCCTCCTACTTGCATGTGACACTGGGCTTATGATCTGCATAGGAAACACACACACAAGCACACACCTACCTTTGTTGCCTGCAGATGCCTCCTTGGCTGTCCCCAAACGGTATCAAACCAACACCCACGGGAAGCTGTAAGCATAGAGGACATGCCTGCACCCCATTGGACTTACCTGTGTGGGTTAAATCCGGGTTATTTGACAACCTATGGCGGTGATGGTTCTGCTCAGGCAGAGCAGTGCTGATGCTCCTCATAAAGCTGTCGCTGCTGTGAAGGTTCTAGGTGACATCACAAATCCCTATGGTTACATACACAACAAAGCTGGGTTGTTGTTGTTTACACTCTGCAAGGCCTGTGGAAGTGAGTGACATCATAGCACTGTAGTTCTGAGGGTTCTAGATGGATGCAACAATCTCCTGTTGCTTCTATGAAGGCCATAATAGACGACATCACCAAACAGCTCCATAGTCACATACACAGCAAAGGAGAGATGTTGTTTACACCTAGTGATGTCAGTGGTATTGAGTGACATCACAGCACAGTGCTAAGGCTCCTGGGCCTGGACACAGCAGCGGCTGCAATATCTCAACGGAGAATACGTTTATATATATGTGTGTGTGTGCGCGTATATATATATATATATATATATATATATATATATATATATATATATTTCTCCGCCGAAATCACTTTTAAACCCATTTCCACCTTTTTTTCCCTTCTCTTCCTCTTACTTTTTTTTCACGTTTTTTTACGTTTTTCTCCTTTTCGCCTCTTTTCTGGGCGTATTATTCTTCTTTTTCTTCTTTTTTTTCGTCTAATGCATACCCCATCAGTGCAGCAATGCTTATTCAATACCGCCAGCAGATGGAGACACTGGGGGATAATTTTCTAAGGATTTATACTGATTTTTCCTGTCTGAATTTGTCGCACAGAAAGTTGCAGGCCAAATATGTGTGACATTTCTGCGACTTTAGCTTCTAGAGCATTTTTACAACATTATACATAGGTGCTGAATACATAAAAAGCGACTGTTCAGCGACAGACAAGTCGCATCGGCTGAAAGTAGGCCAGAATGTCAGTCCATGTTGGAGCAGGTTTAGATACAGTCTAAAGTATAGATCTCAAAGTCTGTGCACAGAATTTAGCAAGGGCCTCGCACCTTCTGATGCATCAGGTAGGTGCACAATAGCATAGCCTAACCCTCTGTACTTTGGTCTATATTGATGCGGGACATAGACAGCCAGCTGATGACCAATCCATTAGTGCAATGGATGGCTGGAAGCATTTGTCTTTGCCTTTGCAATACCACAGAAGCAATGCATGGTCAATGTACAGCAATGACACACCTGTGTGAACAGCCAGGAGACCCCCCCCCCCCCCCATGTTATGTTACATAGTTACATAGTTAGTACGGTCGAAAAAAGACATATGTCCATCAAGTTCAACCAGGGAATTAAGGGGTAGGGGTGTGGCGCGATATTGGGGAAGGGATGAGATTTTATATTTCTTCATAAGCATTAATCTTATTTTGTCAATTAGGAACATTCAGCACCCACCCGCTATCAAGGCAGCTGCCTATCATGTCATGCCCTACCTGCACAGGTGTGCTGGCTACTCAAATGATCCAATTAAGGAGGCCATTTAGTCAGCAGCAGCAGAAGTCCTGTGCCTGGACGCTCCAACAGCGGCCAGACACAAGCAGAAGCAGAAGCAGCAGAAGCAGCAGCAGCACCACCTTTTGTTTTTTGGCTGCAGCAGCAGCAAGGCCCACAGGGCTGGCTAGCTGGCTAGCCAGCAAGCAGGTAGCAATGAAAGTAGGAATCTTTCTTTTTAACCCTGTAAGGGGGTGGTGCACTGTACCCGAAGATACTGCCATATCGGGTCAATGCATAGGGCGACGGAAGCAAGCTTCGAAATCGGCCCCCGTTCTCAAAAATCCATTTAATATATGGTCCCCAGATAGGGGACGTATCAGATATTAAACTGATAAGAACAGATACTACACTTGATCTTAGCCAAAAGGCCGAGAAGCGATAACCGTGAAAGGGGCGGGCCCAACAAGGTGCCCTTCATGGGCACTATCACTGCTTGCTGTCAGGGAGGCTGCCAGACAATTTTCCATGCACACTCTGGGCTGGGGGGCAGTCAACCACCAGTACACACAGCAGAACCTAAACCCATACCATTATTGCTAAGCAGCAAGACAGGGGCCCATTGCACTCCCACGGGGCCTTTTTAAATGCAATCCATAACCCGGATTTGCCAGGAACCCTTCTTACTCCTCCTACTTGCATGTGACACTGGGCTTAGGATCTGCATAGGAAACACACACACAAGCACACACCTACCTTTGTTGCCTGCAGATGCCTCCTTGGCTGTCCCCAAACGGTATCAAACCAACACCCACGGGAAGCTGTAAGCATAGAGGACATGCCTGCACCCCATTGGACTTACCTGTGTGGGTTAAATCCGGGTTATTTCACAACCTATGGCGGTGATGGTTCTGCTCAGGCAGAGCAGTGCTGATGCTCCTCATAAAGCTGTCGCTGCTGTGAAGGTTCTAGGTGACATCACAAATCCCTATGGTTACATACACAACAAAGCTGGGTTGTTGTTGTTTACACTCTGCAAGGCCTGTGGAAGTGAGTGACATCATAGCACTGTAGTTCTGAGGGTTCTAGATGGATGCAACAATCTCCTGTTGCTTCTATGAAGGCCATAATAGACGACATCACCAAACAGCTCCATAGTCACATACACAGCAAAGGAGAGATGTTGTTTACACCTAGTGATGTCAGTGGTATTGAGTGACATCACAGCACAGTGCTAAGGCTCCTGGGCCTGGACACAGCAGCGGCTGCAATATCTCAACGGAGAATACGTTTATATATATGTGTGTGTGTGCGCGTATATATATATATATATATATATATATATATATATATATATATATATATTTCTCCGCCGAAATCACTTTTAAACCCATTTCCACCTTTTTTTCCCTTCTCTTCCTCTTACTTTTTTTTCACGTTTTTTTACGTTTTTCTCCTTTTCGCCTCTTTTCTGGGCGTATTATTCTTCTTTTTCTTCTTTTTTTTCGTCTAATGCATACCCCATCAGTGCAGCAATGCTTATTCAATACCGCCAGCAGATGGAGACACTGGGGGATAATTTTCTAAGGATTTATACTGATTTTTCCTGTCTGAATTTGTCGCACAGAAAGTTGCAGGCCAAATATGTGTGACATTTCTGCGACTTTAGCTTCTAGAGCATTTTTACAACATTATACATAGGTGCTGAATACATAAAAAGCGACTGTTCAGCGACAGACAAGTCGCATCGGCTGAAAGTAGGCCAGAATGTCAGTCCATGTTGGAGCAGGTTTAGATACAGTCTAAAGTATAGATCTCAAAGTCTGTGCACAGAATTTAGCAAGGGCCTCGCACCTTCTGATGCATCAGGTAGGTGCACAATAGCATAGCCTAACCCTCTGTACTTTGGTCTATATTGATGCGGGACATAGACAGCCAGCTGATGACCAATCCATTAGTGCAATGGATGGCTGGAAGCATTTGTCTTTGCCTTTGCAATACCACAGAAGCAATGCATGGTCAATGTACAGCAATGACACACCTGTGTGAACAGCCAGGAGACCCCCCCCCCCCCATGTTATGTTACATAGTTACATAGTTAGTACGGTCGAAAAAAGACATATGTCCATCAAGTTCAACCAGGGAATTAAGGGGTAGGGGTGTGGCGCGATATTGGGGAAGGGATGAGATTTTATATTTCTTCATAAGCATTAATCTTATTTTGTCAATTAGGAACATTCAGCACCCACCCGCTATCAAGGCAGCTGCCTATCATGTCATGCCCTACCTGCACAGGTGTGCTGGCTACTCAAATGATCCAATTAAGGAGGCCATTTAGTCAGCAGCAGCAGAAGTCCTGTGCCTGGACGCTCCAACAGCGGCCAGACACAAGCAGAAGCAGAAGCAGCAGAAGCAGCAGCAGCACCACCTTTTGTTTTTTGGCTGCAGCAGCAGCAAGGCCCACAGGGCTGGCTAGCTGGCTAGCCAGCAAGCAGGTAGCAATGAAAGTAGGAATCTTTCTTTTTAACCCTGTAAGGGGGTGGTGCACTGTACCCGAAGATACTGCCATATCGGGTCAATGCATAGGGCGACGGAAGCAAGCTTCGAAATCGGCCCCCGTTCTCAAAAATCCATTTAATATATGGTCCCCAGATAGGGGACGTATCAGATATTAAACTGATAAGAACAGATTTTTTTTTTTTAAGTTAGCCCTCAGAACTCACTCAGAGTTCCAAGATCTTATTTGGAACTCAATTTTGTGTTCATCATCAGGTAACATGTTTTTATTTCTTTTCTTAAACACTAATGAAACAAAATAGAACATTTAAAAACAAAATAAGAAACAACATAAAATAGCAAAACCAAACATTACTTTCTAATTAAGCAAAACCAAATTAGAAGGTCATCCCCTTCCTCCATGCAAACACCATTAGAAAGTCTATCAGTCCTCGACTGATATTGCCATTTGCTATATCTTTCTTAACTTGAGACGCTAACCAGCCTGGAATTTTATACGTTTCAACAAAACGGTTCATGTCTGCCTTGAAAGAAAAATAGACTTTATCCCGAGCTTCTTCCTCCCGGTTCTTCAAGCCTATCTTTAGATCCATCATATCTTTGTCAAACGTTTTTCTTTCTGCTTCCGACAAATTTTCCAACAAACCACCAAGCACACCAAAATACTGCACTGACACATACACTTCCTCCTCTATCTTCTTCTGCTCTGTAGGTCTTCTAGTTGGAACCTGCTCCACTTCTGGTTCTTTCACTTCAGCTGGTTCCTCTCTGCTTCTTTTTACAGCTTCCTTTTTCTCTGAATTTTTCTCAGACTTTTTCTTAGGACACGAGCCAAGCAGATGGCCCTCCTCACCACACAGATGGCATTTCCTTTTCTTTTGACAATTTTCCACGTCGTGACCCTCCTCTTGACACTTGAAACACCACAAAAACGTGCAATCCTCCTTTCTGTGACCGTACTGTTTACATTTGCGGCAAAAATCTTGCATGCCAGAAAAATACAGATCCCCGTTCACAGAACCAATTTTAAACCGTCCTGGGGGGATCACTAACTTGCCATCTGCCATTTTAAATTTCACATGGAACCTCCACTTGGTGGTCCATAGTCCATATTGATTAAATACCTTGCCTTTAGGCAGAACACTGTCACAGAATCGAGACAAAAAGGTAACGATATCCTCCTCCGAAGTATATGGGCTATACATCCTTATAGTCACCAATCGTTCTCTACGTGGGAAATGTGGAACTATCTCCACCCCTTCCAAAACCGGACATACCTTCTTTTGCTGCAATATGTTCCAAAATGACTCATAGTCCTCTTCAGAAGCCAGCACCACGTCGTAGTATCCACTTCTGGGAAACTCAAGCATGGATAGGATTTGCTCCCTCTTGACTTCCAGCAACTTAAACAGCACTTCTTCCACGACAAAAACAAGGCCTCTTTCCTTCTTCCGGACATCGAGCAGGGAAATACGAACTCCATTCCGAAGTCTCGCAAAAGGCGGCACGCCTTCCGAAGAAAAACCGCAATCTTCCTCCATGTCCATGATGTCCAGACACCTCCCCCACCGAAGTAGGTAGGTGGGGATCGCCTCCCGTTGTCTGGGGACTAAGCCGGCTCCCTGATAGCAGCAGGGGGGTGAAGTCCCTCCGTTAAGAAGGACGATCCCCCCAGGCAAAGGAGCCGGGTACCCCAGACACCCTCTGGCCAGACCAAGTGAGCAGAACTACACTTGATCTTAGCCAAAAGGCCGAGAAGCGATAACCGTGAAAGGGGCGGGCCCAACAAGGTGCCCTTCATGGGCACTATCACTGCTTGCTGTCAGGGAGGCTGCCAGACAATTTTCCATGCACACTCTGGGCTGGGGGGCAGTCAACCACCAGTACACACAGCAGAACCTAAACCCATACCATTATTGCTAAGCAGCAAGACAGGGGCCCATTGCACTCCCACGGGGCCTTTTTAAATGCAATCCATAACCCGGATTTGCCAGGAACCCTTCTTACTCCTCCTACTTGCATGTGACACTGGGCTTAGGATCTGCATAGGAAACACACACACAAGCACACACCTACCTTTGTTGCCTGCAGATGCCTCCTTGGCTGTCCCCAAACGGTATCAAACCAACACCCACGGGAAGCTGTAAGCATAGAGGACATGCCTGCACCCCATTGGACTTACCTGTGTGGGTTAAATCCGGGTTATTTGACAACCTATGGCGGTGATGGTTCTGCTCAGGCAGAGCAGTGCTGATGCTCCTCATAAAGCTGTCGCTGCTGTGAAGGTTCTAGGTGACATCACAAATCCCTATGGTTACATACACAACAAAGCTGGGTTGTTGTTGTTTACACTCTGCAAGGCCTGTGGAAGTGAGTGACATCATAGCACTGTAGTTCTGAGGGTTCTAGATGGATGCAACAATCTCCTGTTGCTTCTATGAAGGCCATAATAGACGACATCACCAAACAGCTCCATAGTCACATACACAGCAAAGGAGAGATGTTGTTTACACCTAGTGATGTCAGTGGTATTGAGTGACATCACAGCACAGTGCTAAGGCTCCTGGGCCTGGACACAG
Organism: Hyla sarda; assembly: GCF_029499605.1. Lineage (NCBI taxonomy): Eukaryota > Metazoa > Chordata > Amphibia > Anura > Hylidae > Hyla > Hyla sarda. The sequence goes on from NW_026610761.1 coordinate 83,170, forward strand.
CAGCGGCTGCAATATCTCAACGGAGAATACGTTTATATATATGTGTGTGTGTGCGCGTATATATATATATATATATATATATATTTCTCCGCCGAAATCACTTTTAAACCCATTTCCACCTTTTTTTCCCTTCTCTTCCTCTTACTTTTTTTTCACGTTTTTTTACGTTTTTCTCCTTTTCGCCTCTTTTCTGGGCGTATTATTCTTCTTTTTCTTCTTTTTTTTCGTCTAATGCATACCCCATCAGTGCAGCAATGCTTATTCAATACCGCCAGCAGATGGAGACACTGGGGGATAATTTTCTAAGGATTTATACTGATTTTTCCTGTCTGAATTTGTCGCACAGAAAGTTGCAGGCCAAATATGTGTGACATTTCTGCGACTTTAGCTTCTAGAGCATTTTTACAACATTATACATAGGTGCTGAATACATAAAAAGCGACTGTTCAGCGACAGACAAGTCGCATCGGCTGAAAGTAGGCCAGAATGTCAGTCCATGTTGGAGCAGGTTTAGATACAGTCTAAAGTATAGATCTCAAAGTCTGTGCACAGAATTTAGCAAGGGCCTCGCACCTTCTGATGCATCAGGTAGGTGCACAATAGCATAGCCTAACCCTCTGTACTTTGGTCTATATTGATGCGGGACATAGACAGCCAGCTGATGACCAATCCATTAGTGCAATGGATGGCTGGAAGCATTTGTCTTTGCCTTTGCAATACCACAGAAGCAATGCATGGTCAATGTACAGCAATGACACACCTGTGTGAACAGCCAGGAGACCCCCCCCCCCCCCCCCATGTTATGTTACATAGTTACATAGTTAGTACGGTCGAAAAAAGACATATGTCCATCAAGTTCAACCAGGGAATTAAGGGGTAGGGGTGTGGCGCGATATTGGGGAAGGGATGAGATTTTATATTTCTTCATAAGCATTAATCTTATTTTGTCAATTAGGAACATTCAGCACCCACCCGCTATCAAGGCAGCTGCCTATCATGTCATGCCCTACCTGCACAGGTGTGCTGGCTACTCAAATGATCCAATTAAGGAGGCCATTTAGTCAGCAGCAGCAGAAGTCCTGTGCCTGGACGCTCCAACAGCGGCCAGACACAAGCAGAAGCAGAAGCAGCAGAAGCAGCAGCAGCACCACCTTTTGTTTTTTGGCTGCAGCAGCAGCAAGGCCCACAGGGCTGGCTAGCTGGCTAGCCAGCAAGCAGGTAGCAATGAAAGTAGGAATCTTTCTTTTTAACCCTGTAAGGGGGTGGTGCACTGTACCCGAAGATACTGCCATATCGGGTCAATGCATAGGGCGACGGAAGCAAGCTTCGAAATCGGCCCCCGTTCTCAAAAATCCATTTAATATATGGTCCCCAGATAGGGGACGTATCAGATATTAAACTGATAAGAACAGATACTACACTTGATCTTAGCCAAAAGGCCGAGAAGCGATAACCGTGAAAGGGGCGGGCCCAACAAGGTGCCCTTCATGGGCACTATCACTGCTTGCTGTCAGGGAGGCTGCCAGACAATTTTCCATGCACACTCTGGGCTGGGGGGCAGTCAACCACCAGTACACACAGCAGAACCTAAACCCATACCATTATTGCTAAGCAGCAAGACAGGGGCCCATTGCACTCCCACGGGGCCTTTTTAAATGCAATCCATCACCCGGATTTGCCAGGAACCCTTCTTACTCCTCCTACTTGCATGTGACACTGGGCTTAGGATCTGCATAGGAAACACACACACAAGCACACACCTACCTTTGTTGCCTGCAGATGCCTCCTTGGCTGTCCCCAAACGGTATCAAACCAACACCCACGGGAAGCTGTAAGCATAGAGGACATGCCTGCACCCCATTGGACTTACCTGTGTGGGTTAAATCCGGGTTATTTGACAACCTATGGCGGTGATGGTTCTGCTCAGGCAGAGCAGTGCTGATGCTCCTCATAAAGCTGTCGCTGCTGTGAAGGTTCTAGGTGACATCACAAATCCCTATGGTTACATACACAACAAAGCTGGGTTGTTGTTGTTTACACTCTGCAAGGCCTGTGGAAGTGAGTGACATCATAGCACTGTAGTTCTGAGGGTTCTAGATGGATGCAACAATCTCCTGTTGCTTCTATGAAGGCCGTAATAGACGACATCACCAAACAGCTCCATAGTCACATACACAGCAAAGGAGAGATGTTGTTTACACCTAGTGATGTCAGTGGTATTGAGTGACATCACAGCACAGTGCTAAGGCTCCTGGGCCTGGACACAGCAGCGGCTGCAATATCTCAACGGAGAATACGTTTATATATATGTGTGTGTGTGCGCGTATATATATATATATATATATATATATATATATATATATATATTTCTCCGCCGAAATCACTTTTAAACCCATTTCCACCTTTTTTTCCCTTCTCTTCCTCTTACTTTTTTTTCACGTTTTTTTACGTTTTTCTCCTTTTCGCCTCTTTTCTGGGCGTATTATTCTTCTTTTTCTTCTTTTTTTTCGTCTAATGCATACCCCATCAGTGCAGCAATGCTTATTCAATACCGCCAGCAGATGGAGACACTGGGGGATAATTTTCTAAGGATTTATACTGATTTTTCCTGTCTGAATTTGTCGCACAGAAAGTTGCAGGCCAAATATGTGTGACATTTCTGCGACTTTAGCTTCTAGAGCATTTTTACAACATTATACATAGGTGCTGAATACATAAAAAGCGACTGTTCAGCGACAGACAAGTCGCATCGGCTGAAAGTAGGCCAGAATGTCAGTCCATGTTGGAGCAGGTTTAGATACAGTCTAAAGTATAGATCTCAAAGTCTGTGCACAGAATTTAGCAAGGGCCTCGCACCTTCTGATGCATCAGGTAGGTGCACAATAGCACAGCCTAACCCTCTGTACTTTGGTCTATATTGATGCGGGACATAGACAGCCAGCTGATGACCAATCCATTAGTGCAATGGATGGCTGGAAGCATTTGTCTTTGCCTTTGCAATACCACAGAAGCAATGCATGGTCAATGTACAGCAATGACACACCTGTGTGAACAGCCAGGAGACCCCCCCCCCCCCCCCCATGTTATGTTACATAGTTACATAGTTAGTACGGTCGAAAAAAGACATATGTCCATCAAGTTCAACCAGGGAATTAAGGGGTAGGGGTGTGGCGCGATATTGGGGAAGGGATGAGATTTTATATTTCTTCATAAGCATTAATCTTATTTTGTCAATTAGGAACATTCAGCACCCACCCGCTATCAAGGCAGCTGCCTATCATGTCATGCCCTACCTGCACAGGTGTGCTGGCTACTCAAATGATCCAATTAAGGAGGCCATTTAGTCAGCAGCAGCAGAAGTCCTGTGCCTGGACGCTCCAACAGCGGCCAGACACAAGCAGAAGCAGAAGCAGCAGAAGCAGCAGCAGCACCACCTTTTGTTTTTTGGCTGCAGCAGCAGCAAGGCCCACAGGGCTGGCTAGCTGGCTAGCCAGCAAGCAGGTAGCAATGAAAGTAGGAATCTTTCTTTTTAACCCTGTAAGGGGGTGGTGCACTGTACCCGAAGATACTGCCATATCGGGTCAATGCATAGGGCGACGGAAGCAAGCTTCGAAATCGGCCCCCGTTCTCAAAAATCCATTTAATATATGGTCCCCAGATAGGGGACGTATCAGATATTAAACTGATAAGAACAGATACTACACTTGATCTTAGCCAAAAGGCCGAGAAGCGATAACCGTGAAAGGGGCGGGCCCAACAAGGTGCCCTTCATGGGCACTATCACTGCTTGCTGTCAGGGAGGCTGCCAGACAATTTTCCATGCACACTCTGGGCTGGGGGGCAGTCAACCACCAGTACACACAGCAGAACCTAAACCCATACCATTATTGCTAAGCAGCAAGACAGGGGCCCATTGCACTCCCACGGGGCCTTTTTAAATGCAATCCATAACCCGGATTTGCCAGGAACCCTTCTTACTCCTCCTACTTGCATGTGACACTGGGCTTAGGATCTGCATAGGAAACACACACACAAGCACACACCTACCTTTGTTGCCTGCAGATGCCTCCTTGGCTGTCCCCAAACGGTATCAAACCAACACCCACGGGAAGCTGTAAGCATAGAGGACATGCCTGCACCCCATTGGACTTACCTGTGTGGGTTAAATCCGGGTTATTTCACAACCTATGGCGGTGATGGTTCTGCTCAGGCAGAGCAGTGCTGATGCTCCTCATAAAGCTGTCGCTGCTGTGAAGGTTCTAGGTGACATCACAAATCCCTATGGTTACATACACAACAAAGCTGGGTTGTTGTTGTTTACACTCTGCAAGGCCTGTGGAAGTGAGTGACATCATAGCACTGTAGTTCTGAGGGTTCTAGATGGATGCAACAATCTCCTGTTGCTTCTATGAAGGCCATAATAGACGACATCACCAAACAGCTCCATAGTCACATACACAGCAAAGGAGAGATGTTGTTTACACCTAGTGATGTCAGTGGTATTGAGTGACATCACAGCACAGTGCTAAGGCTCCTGGGCCTGGACACAGCAGCGGCTGCAATATCTCAACGGAGAATACGTTTATATATATGTGTGTGTGTGCGCGTATATATATATATATATATATATATATATATATATATATTTCTCCGCCGAAATCACTTTTAAACCCATTTCCACCTTTTTTTCCCTTCTCTTCCTCTTACTTTTTTTTCACGTTTTTTTACGTTTTTCTCCTTTTCGCCTCTTTTCTGGGCGTATTATTCTTCTTTTTCTTCTTTTTTTTCGTCTAATGCATACCCCATCAGTGCAGCAATGCTTATTCAATACCGCCAGCAGATGGAGACACTGGGGGATAATTTTCTAAGGATTTATACTGATTTTTCCTGTCTGAATTTGTCGCACAGAAAGTTGCAGGCCAAATATGTGTGACATTTCTGCGACTTTAGCTTCTAGAGCATTTTTACAACATTATACATAGGTGCTGAATACATAAAAAGCGACTGTTCAGCGACAGACAAGTCGCATCGGCTGAAAGTAGGCCAGAATGTCAGTCCATGTTGGAGCAGGTTTAGATACAGTCTAAAGTATAGATCTCAAAGTCTGTGCACAGAATTTAGCAAGGGCCTCGCACCTTCTGATGCATCAGGTAGGTGCACAATAGCATAGCCTAACCCTCTGTACTTTGGTCTATATTGATGCGGGACATAGACAGCCAGCTGATGACCAATCCATTAGTGCAATGGATGGCTGGAAGCATTTGTCTTTGCCTTTGCAATACCACAGAAGCAATGCATGGTCAATGTACAGCAATGACACACCTGTGTGAACAGCCAGGAGACCCCCCCCCCCCCCCCCCCCATGTTATGTTACATAGTTACATAGTTAGTACGGTCGAAAAAAGACATATGTCCATCAAGTTCAACCAGGGAATTAAGGGGTAGGGGTGTGGCGCGATATTGGGGAAGGGATGAGATTTTATATTTCTTCATAAGCATTAATCTTATTTTGTCAATTAGGAACATTCAGCACCCACCCGCTATCAAGGCAGCTGCCTATCATGTCATGCCCTACCTGCACAGGTGTGCTGGCTACTCAAATGATCCAATTAAGGAGGCCATTTAGTCAGCAGCAGCAGAAGTCCTGTGCCTGGACGCTCCAACAGCGGCCAGACACAAGCAGAAGCAGAAGCAGCAGAAGCAGCAGCAGCACCACCTTTTGTTTTTTGGCTGCAGCAGCAGCAAGGCCCACAGGGCTGGCTAGCTGGCTAGCCAGCAAGCAGGTAGCAATGAAAGTAGGAATCTTTCTTTTTAACCCTGTAAGGGGGTGGTGCACTGTACCCGAAGATACTGCCATATCGGGTCAATGCATAGGGCGACGGAAGCAAGCTTCGAAATCGGCCCCCGTTCTCAAAAATCCATTTAATATATGGTCCCCAGATAGGGGACGTATCAGATATTAAACTGATAAGAACAGATACTACACTTGATCTTAGCCAAAAGGCCGAGAAGCGATAACCGTGAAAGGGGCGGGCCCAACAAGGTGCCCTTCATGGGCACTATCACTGCTTGCTGTCAGGGAGGCTGCCAGACAATTTTCCATGCACACTCTGGGCTGGGGGGCAGTCAACCACCAGTACACACAGCAGAACCTAAACCCATACCATTATTGCTAAGCAGCAAGACAGGGGCCCATTGCACTCCCACGGGGCCTTTTTAAATGCAATCCATAACCCGGATTTGCCAGGAACCCTTCTTACTCCTCCTACTTGCATGTGACACTGGGCTTAGGATCTGCATAGGAAACACACACACAAGCACACACCTACCTTTGTTGCCTGCAGATGCCTCCTTGGCTGTCCCCAAACGGTATCAAACCAACACCCACGGGAAGCTGTAAGCATAGAGGACATGCCTGCACCCCATTGGACTTACCTGTGTGGGTTAAATCCGGGTTATTTGACAACCTATGGCGGTGATGGTTCTGCTCAGGCAGAGCAGTGCTGATGCTCCTCATAAAGCTGTCGCTGCTGTGAAGGTTCTAGGTGACATCACAAATCCCTATGGTTACATACACAACAAAGCTGGGTTGTTGTTGTTTACACTCTGCAAGGCCTGTGGAAGTGAGTGACATCATAGCACTGTAGTTCTGAGGGTTCTAGATGGATGCAACAATCTCCTGTTGCTTCTATGAAGGCCATAATAGACGACATCACCAAACAGCTCCATAGTCACATACACAGCAAAGGAGAGATGTTGTTTACACCTAGTGATGTCAGTGGTATTGAGTGACATCACAGCACAGTGCTAAGGCTCCTGGGCCTGGACACAGCAGCGGCTGCAATATCTCAACGGAGAATACGTTTATATATATGTGTGTGTGTGCGCGTATATATATATATATATATATATATATATATATATATATATATATATATATATTTCTCCGCCGAAATCACTTTTAAACCCATTTCCACCTTTTTTTCCCTTCTCTTCCTCTTACTTTTTTTTCACGTTTTTTTACGTTTTTCTCCTTTTCGCCTCTTTTCTGGGCGTATTATTCTTCTTTTTCTTCTTTTTTTTCGTCTAATGCATACCCCATCAGTGCAGCAATGCTTATTCAATACCGCCAGCAGATGGAGACACTGGGGGATAATTTTCTAAGGATTTATACTGATTTTTCCTGTCTGAATTTGTCGCACAGAAAGTTGCAGGCCAAATATGTGTGACATTTCTGCGACTTTAGCTTCTAGAGCATTTTTACAACATTATACATAGGTGCTGAATACATAAAAAGCGACTGTTCAGCGACAGACAAGTCGCATCGGCTGAAAGTAGGCCAGAATGTCAGTCCATGTTGGAGCAGGTTTAGATACAGTCTAAAGTATAGATCTCAAAGTCTGTGCACAGAATTTAGCAAGGGCCTCGCACCTTCTGATGCATCAGGTAGGTGCACAATAGCATAGCCTAACCCTCTGTACTTTGGTCTATATTGATGCGGGACATAGACAGCCAGCTGATGACCAATCCATTAGTGCAATGGATGGCTGGAAGCATTTGTCTTTGCCTTTGCAATACCACAGAAGCAATGCATGGTCAATGTACAGCAATGACACACCTGTGTGAACAGCCAGGAGACCCCCCCCCCCCCATGTTATGTTACATAGTTACATAGTTAGTACGGTCGAAAAAAGACATATGTCCATCAAGTTCAACCAGGGAATTAAGGGGTAGGGGTGTGGCGCGATATTGGGGAAGGGATGAGATTTTATATTTCTTCATAAGCATTAATCTTATTTTGTCAATTAGGAACATTCAGCACCCACCCGCTATCAAGGCAGCTGCCTATCATGTCATGCCCTACCTGCACAGGTGTGCTGGCTACTCAAATGATCCAATTAAGGAGGCCATTTAGTCAGCAGCAGCAGAAGTCCTGTGCCTGGACGCTCCAACAGCGGCCAGACACAAGCAGAAGCAGAAGCAGCAGAAGCAGCAGCAGCACCACCTTTTGTTTTTTGGCTGCAGCAGCAGCAAGGCCCACAGGGCTGGCTAGCTGGCTAGCCAGCAAGCAGGTAGCAATGAAAGTAGGAATCTTTCTTTTTAACCCTGTAAGGGGGTGGTGCACTGTACCCGAAGATACTGCCATATCGGGTCAATGCATAGGGCGACGGAAGCAAGCTTCGAAATCGGCCCCCGTTCTCAAAAATCCATTTAATATATGGTCCCCAGATAGGGGACGTATCAGATATTAAACTGATAAGAACAGATTTTTTTTTTTTAAGTTAGCCCTCAGAACTCACTCAGAGTTCCAAGATCTTATTTGGAACTCAATTTTGTGTTCATCATCAGGTAACATGTTTTTATTTCTTTTCTTAAACACTAATGAAACAAAATAGAACATTTAAAAACAAAATAAGAAACAACATAAAATAGCAAAACCAAACATTACTTTCTAATTAAGCAAAACCAAATTAGAAGGTCATCCCCTTCCTCCATGCAAACACCATTAGAAAGTCTATCAGTCCTCGACTGATATTGCCATTTGCTATATCTTTCTTAACTTGAGACGCTAACCAGCCTGGAATTTTATACGTTTCAACAAAACGGTTCATGTCTGCCTTGAAAGAAAAATAGACTTTATCCCGAGCTTCTTCCTCCCGGTTCTTCAAGCCTATCTTTAGATCCATCATATCTTTGTCAAACGTTTTTCTTTCTGCTTCCGACAAATTTTCCAACAAACCACCAAGCACACCAAAATACTGCACTGGCACATACACTTCCTCCTCTATCTTCTTCTGCTCTGTAGGTCTTCTAGTTGGAACCTGCTCCACTTCTGGTTCTTTCACTTCAGCTGGTTCCTCTCTGCTTCTTTTTACAGCTTCCTTTTTCTCTGAATTTTTCTCAGACTTTTTCTTAGGACACGAGCCAAGCAGATGGCCCTCCTCACCACACAGATGGCATTTCCTTTTCTTTTGACAATTTTCCACGTCGTGACCCTCCTCTTGACACTTGAAACACCACAAAAACGTGCAATCCTCCTTTCTGTGACCGTACTGTTTACATTTGCGGCAAAAATCTTGCATGCCAGAAAAATACAGATCCCCGTTCACAGAACCAATTTTAAACCGTCCTGGGGGGATCACTAACTTGCCATCTGCCATTTTAAATTTCACATGGAACCTCCACTTGGTGGTCCATAGTCCATATTGATTAAATACCTTGCCTTTAGGCAGAACACTGTCACAGAATCGAGACAAAAAGGTAACGATATCCTCCTCCGAAGTATATGGGCTATACATCCTTATAGTCACCAATCGTTCTCTACGTGGGAAATGTGGAACTATCTCCACCCCTTCCAAAACCGGACATACCTTCTTTTGCTGCAATATGTTCCAAAATGACTCATAGTCCTCTTCAGAAGCCAGCACCACGTCGTAGTATCCACTTCTGGGAAACTCAAGCATGGATAGGATTTGCTCCCTCTTGACTTCCAGCAACTTAAACAGCACTTCTTCCACGACAAAAACAAGGCCTCTTTCCTTCTTCCGGACATCGAGCAGGGAAATACGAACTCCATTCCGAAGTCTCGCAAAAGGCGGCACGCCTTCCGAAGAAAAACCGCAATCTTCCTCCATGTCCATGATGTCCAGACACCTCCCCCACCGAAGTAGGTAGGTGGGGATCGCCTCCCGTTGTCTGGGGACTAAGCCGGCTCCCTGATAGCAGCAGGGGGGTGAAGTCCCTCCGTTAAGAAGGACGATCCCCCCAGGCAAAGGAGCCGGGTACCCCAGACACCCTCTGGCCAGACCAAGTGAGCAGAACTACACTTGATCTTAGCCAAAAGGCCGAGAAGCGATAACCGTGAAAGGGGCGGGCCCAACAAGGTGCCCTTCATGGGCACTATCACTGCTTGCTGTCAGGGAGGCTGCCAGACAATTTTCCATGCACACTCTGGGCTGGGGGGCAGTCAACCACCAGTACACACAGCAGAACCTAAACCCATACCATTATTGCTAAGCAGCAAGACAGGGGCCCATTGCACTCCCACGGGGCCTTTTTAAATGCAATCCATAACCCGGATTTGCCAGGAACCCTTCTTACTCCTCCTACTTGCATGTGACACTGGGCTTAGGATCTGCATAGGAAACACACACACAAGCACACACCTACCTTTGTTGCCTGCAGATGCCTCCTTGGCTGTCCCCAAACGGTATCAAACCAACACCCACGGGAAGCTGTAAGCATAGAGGACATGCCTGCACCCCATTGGACTTACCTGTGTGGGTTAAATCCGGGTTATTTGACAACCTATGGCGGTGATGGTTCTGCTCAGGCAGAGCAGTGCTGATGCTCCTCATAAAGCTGTCGCTGCTGTGAAGGTTCTAGGTGACATCACAAATCCCTATGGTTACATACACAACAAAGCTGGGTTGTTGTTGTTTACACTCTGCAAGGCCTGTGGAAGTGAGTGACATCATAGCACTGTAGTTCTGAGGGTTCTAGATGGATGCAACAATCTCCTGTTGCTTCTATGAAGGCCATAATAGACGACATCACCAAACAGCTCCATAGTCACATACACAGCAAAGGAGAGATGTTGTTTACACCTAGTGATGTCAGTGGTATTGAGTGACATCACAGCACAGTGCTAAGGCTCCTGGGCCTGGACACAGCAGCGGCTGCAATATCTCAACGGAGAATACGTTTATATATATGTGTGTGTGTGCGCGTATATATATATATATATATATATATTTCTCCGCCGAAATCACTTTTAAACCCATTTCCACCTTTTTTTCCCTTCTCTTCCTCTTACTTTTTTTTCACGTTTTTTTACGTTTTTCTCCTTTTCGCCTCTTTTCTGGGCGTATTATTCTTCTTTTTCTTCTTTTTTTTCGTCTAATGCATACCCCATCAGTGCAGCAATGCTTATTCAATACCGCCAGCAGATGGAGACACTGGGGGATAATTTTCTAAGGATTTATACTGATTTTTCCTGTCTGAATTTGTCGCACAGAAAGTTGCAGGCCAAATATGTGTGACATTTCTGCGACTTTAGCTTCTAGAGCATTTTTACAACATTATACATAGGTGCTGAATACATAAAAAGCGACTGTTCAGCGACAGACAAGTCGCATCGGCTGAAAGTAGGCCAGAATGTCAGTCCATGTTGGAGCAGGTTTAGATACAGTCTAAAGTATAGATCTCAAAGTCTGTGCACAGAATTTAGCAAGGGCCTCGCACCTTCTGATGCATCAGGTAGGTGCACAATAGCATAGCCTAACCCTCTGTACTTTGGTCTATATTGATGCGGGACATAGACAGCCAGCTGATGACCAATCCATTAGTGCAATGGATGGCTGGAAGCATTTGTCTTTGCCTTTGCAATACCACAGAAGCAATGCATGGTCAATGTACAGCAATGACACACCTGTGTGAACAGCCAGGAGACCCCCCCCCCCCCCCCCCCATGTTATGTTACATAGTTACATAGTTAGTACGGTCGAAAAAAGACATATGTCCATCAAGTTCAACCAGGGAATTAAGGGGTAGGGGTGTGGCGCGATATTGGGGAAGGGATGAGATTTTATATTTCTTCATAAGCATTAATCTTATTTTGTCAATTAGGAACATTCAGCACCCACCCGCTATCAAGGCAGCTGCCTATCATGTCATGCCCTACCTGCACAGGTGTGCTGGCTACTCAAATGATCCAATTAAGGAGGCCATTTAGTCAGCAGCAGCAGAAGTCCTGTGCCTGGACGCTCCAACAGCGGCCAGACACAAGCAGAAGCAGAAGCAGCAGAAGCAGCAGCAGCACCACCTTTTGTTTTTTGGCTGCAGCAGCAGCAAGGCCCACAGGGCTGGCTAGCTGGCTAGCCAGCAAGCAGGTAGCAATGAAAGTAGGAATCTTTCTTTTTAACCCTGTAAGGGGGTGGTGCACTGTACCCGAAGATACTGCCATATCGGGTCAATGCATAGGGCGACGGAAGCAAGCTTCGAAATCGGCCCCCGTTCTCAAAAATCCATTTAATATATGGTCCCCAGATAGGGGACGTATCAGATATTAAACTGATAAGAACAGATACTACACTTGATCTTAGCCAAAAGGCCGAGAAGCGATAACCGTGAAAGGGGCGGGCCCAACAAGGTGCCCTTCATGGGCACTATCACTGCTTGCTGTCAGGGAGGCTGCCAGACAATTTTCCATGCACACTCTGGGCTGGGGGGCAGTCAACCACCAGTACACACAGCAGAACCTAAACCCATACCATTATTGCTAAGCAGCAAGACAGGGGCCCATTGCACTCCCACGGGGCCTTTTTAAATGCAATCCATCACCCGGATTTGCCAGGAACCCTTCTTACTCCTCCTACTTGCATGTGACACTGGGCTTAGGATCTGCATAGGAAACACACACACAAGCACACACCTACCTTTGTTGCCTGCAGATGCCTCCTTGGCTGTCCCCAAACGGTATCAAACCAACACCCACGGGAAGCTGTAAGCATAGAGGACATGCCTGCACCCCATTGGACTTACCTGTGTGGGTTAAATCCGGGTTATTTGACAACCTATGGCGGTGATGGTTCTGCTCAGGCAGAGCAGTGCTGATGCTCCTCATAAAGCTGTCGCTGCTGTGAAGGTTCTAGGTGACATCACAAATCCCTATGGTTACATACACAACAAAGCTGGGTTGTTGTTGTTTACACTCTGCAAGGCCTGTGGAAGTGAGTGACATCATAGCACTGTAGCTCTGAGGGTTCTAGATGGATGCAACAATCTCCTGTTGCTTCTATGAAGGCCATAATAGACGACATCACCAAACAGCTCCATAGTCACATACACAGCAAAGGAGAGATGTTGTTTACACCTAGTGATGTCAGTGGTATTGAGTGACATCACAGCACAGTGCTAAGGCTCCTGGGCCTGGACACAGCAGCGGCTGCAATATCTCAACGGAGAATACGTTTATATATATGTGTGTGTGTGCGCGTATATATATATATATATATATATATATATATATATATATATATATTTCTCCGCCGAAATCACTTTTAAACCCATTTCCACCTTTTTTTCCCTTCTCTTCCTCTTACTTTTTTTTCACGTTTTTTTACGTTTTTCTCCTTTTCGCCTCTTTTCTGGGCGTATTATTCTTCTTTTTCTTCTTTTTTTTCGTCTAATGCATACCCCATCAGTGCAGCAATGCTTATTCAATACCGCCAGCAGATGGAGACACTGGGGGATAATTTTCTAAGGATTTATACTGATTTTTCCTGTCTGAATTTGTCGCACAGAAAGTTGCAGGCCAAATATGTGTGACATTTCTGCGACTTTAGCTTCTAGAGCATTTTTACAACATTATACATAGGTGCTGAATACATAAAAAGCGACTGTTCAGCGACAGACAAGTCGCATCGGCTGAAAGTAGGCCAGAATGTCAGTCCATGTTGGAGCAGGTTTAGATACAGTCTAAAGTATAGATCTCAAAGTCTGTGCACAGAATTTAGCAAGGGCCTCGCACCTTCTGATGCATCAGGTAGGTGCACAATAGCATAGCCTAACCCTCTGTACTTTGGTCTATATTGATGCGGGACATAGACAGCCAGCTGATGACCAATCCATTAGTGCAATGGATGGCTGGAAGCATTTGTCTTTGCCTTTGCAATACCACAGAAGCAATGCATGGTCAATGTACAGCAATGACACACCTGTGTGAACAGCCAGGAGACCCCCCCCCCCCCCCCATGTTATGTTACATAGTTACATAGTTAGTATGGTCGAAAAAAGACATATGTCCATCAAGTTCAACCAGGGAATTAAGGGGTAGGGGTGTGGCGCGATATTGGGGAAGGGATGAGATTTTATATTTCTTCATAAGCATTAATCTTATTTTGTCAATTAGGAACATTCAGCACCCACCCGCTATCAAGGCAGCTGCCTATCATGTCATGCCCTACCTGCACAGGTGTGCTGGCTACTCAAATGATCCAATTAAGGAGGCCATTTAGTCAGCAGCAGCAGAAGTCCTGTGCCTGGACGCTCCAACAGCGGCCAGACACAAGCAGAAGCAGAAGCAGCAGAAGCAGCAGCAGCACCACCTTTTGTTTTTTGGCTGCAGCAGCAGCAAGGCCCACAGGGCTGGCTAGCTGGCTAGCCAGCAAGCAGGTAGCAATGAAAGTAGGAATCTTTCTTTTTAACCCTGTAAGGGGGTGGTGCACTGTACCCGAAGATACTGCCATATCGGGTCAATGCATAGGGCGACGGAAGCAAGCTTCGAAATCGGCCCCCGTTCTCAAAAATCCATTTAATATATGGTCCCCAGATAGGGGACGTATCAGATATTAAACTGATAAGAACAGATACTACACTTGATCTTAGCCAAAAGGCCGAGAAGCGATAACCGTGAAAGGGGCGGGCCCAACAAGGTGCCCTTCATGGGCACTATCACTGCTTGCTGTCAGGGAGGCTGCCAGACAATTTTCCATGCACACTCTGGGCTGGGGGGCAGTCAACCACCAGTACACACAGCAGAACCTAAACCCATACCATTATTGCTAAGCAGCAAGACAGGGGCCCATTGCACTCCCACGGGGCCTTTTTAAATGCAATCCATCACCCGGATTTGCCAGGAACCCTTCTTACTCCTCCTACTTGCATGTGACACTGGGCTTAGGATCTGCATAGGAAACACACACACAAGCACACACCTACCTTTGTTGCCTGCAGATGCCTCCTTGGCTGTCCCCAAACGGTATCAAACCAACACCCACGGGAAGCTGTAAGCATAGAGGACATGCCTGCACCCCATTGGACTTACCTGTGTGGGTTAAATCCGGGTTATTTGACAACCTATGGCGGTGATGGTTCTGCTCAGGCAGAGCAGTGCTGATGCTCCTCATAAAGCTGTCGCTGCTGTGAAGGTTCTAGGTGACATCACAAATCCCTATGGTTACATACACAACAAAGCTGGGTTGTTGTTGTTTACACTCTGCAAGGCCTGTGGAAGTGAGTGACATCATAGCACTGTAGTTCTGAGGGTTCTAGATGGATGCAACAATCTCCTGTTGCTTCTATGAAGGCCATAATAGACGACATCACCAAACAGCTCCATAGTCACATACACAGCAAAGGAGAGATGTTGTTTACACCTAGTGATGTCAGTGGTATTGAGTGACATCACAGCACAGTGCTAAGGCTCCTGGGCCTGGACACAGCAGCGGCTGCAATATCTCAACGGAGAATACGTTTATATATATGTGTGTGTGTGCGCGTATATATATATATATATATATATATATATATATATATATATATTTCTCCGCCGAAATCACTTTTAAACCCATTTCCACCTTTTTTTCCCTTCTCTTCCTCTTACTTTTTTTTCACGTTTTTTTACGTTTTTCTCCTTTTCGCCTCTTTTCTGGGCGTATTATTCTTCTTTTTCTTCTTTTTTTTCGTCTAATGCATACCCCATCAGTGCAGCAATGCTTATTCAATACCGCCAGCAGATGGAGACACTGGGGGATAATTTTCTAAGGATTTATACTGATTTTTCCTGTCTGAATTTGTCGCACAGAAAGTTGCAGGCCAAATATGTGTGACATTTCTGCGACTTTAGCTTCTAGAGCATTTTTACAACATTATACATAGGTGCTGAATACATAAAAAGCGACTGTTCAGCGACAGACAAGTCGCATCGGCTGAAAGTAGGCCAGAATGTCAGTCCATGTTGGAGCAGGTTTAGATACAGTCTAAAGTATAGATCTCAAAGTCTGTGCACAGAATTTAGCAAGGGCCTCGCACCTTCTGATGCATCAGGTAGGTGCACAATAGCATAGCCTAACCCTCTGTACTTTGGTCTATATTGATGCGGGACATAGACAGCCAGCTGATGACCAATCCATTAGTGCAATGGATGGCTGGAAGCATTTGTCTTTGCCTTTGCAATACCACAGAAGCAATGCATGGTCAATGTACAGCAATGACACACCTGTGTGAACAGCCAGGAGACCCCCCCCCCCCCCCCCCATGTTATGTTACATAGTTACATAGTTAGTACGGTCGAAAAAAGACATATGTCCATCAAGTTCAACCAGGGAATTAAGGGGTAGGGGTGTGGCGCGATATTGGGGAAGGGATGAGATTTTATATTTCTTCATAAGCATTAATCTTATTTTGTCAATTAGGAACATTCAGCACCCACCCGCTATCAAGGCAGCTGCCTATCATGTCATGCCCTACCTGCACAGGTGTGCTGGCTACTCAAATGATCCAATTAAGGAGGTCATTTAGTCAGCAGCAGCAGAAGTCCTGTGCCTGGACGCTCCAACAGCGGCCAGACACAAGCAGAAGCAGAAGCAGCAGAAGCAGCAGCAGCACCACCTTTTGTTTTTTGGCTGCAGCAGCAGCAAGGCCCACAGGGCTGGCTAGCTGGCTAGCCAGCAAGCAGGTAGCAATGAAAGTAGGAATCTTTCTTTTTAACCCTGTAAGGGGGTGGTGCACTGTACCCGAAGATACTGCCATATCGGGTCAATGCATAGGGCGACGGAAGCAAGCTTCGAAATCGGCCCCCGTTCTCAAAAATCCATTTAATATATGGTCCCCAGATAGGGGACGTATCAGATATTAAACTGATAAGAACAGATACTACACTTGATCTTAGCCAAAAGGCCGAGAAGCGATAACCGTGAAAGGGGCGGGCCCAACAAGGTGCCCTTCATGGGCACTATCACTGCTTGCTGTCAGGGAGGCTGCCAGACAATTTTCCATGCACACTCTGGGCTGGGGGGCAGTCAACCACCAGTACACACAGCAGAACCTAAACCCATACCATTATTGCTAAGCAGCAAGACAGGGGCCCATTGCACTCCCACGGGGCCTTTTTAAATGCAATCCATAACCCGGATTTGCCAGGAACCCTTCTTACTCCTCCTACTTGCATGTGACACTGGGCTTAGGATCTGCATAGGAAACACACACACAAGCACACACCTACCTTTGTTGCCTGCAGATGCCTCCTTGGCTGTCCCCAAACGGTATCAAACCAACACCCACGGGAAGCTGTAAGCATAGAGGACATGCCTGCACCCCATTGGACTTACCTGTGTGGGTTAAATCCGGGTTATTTGACAACCTATGGCGGTGATGGTTCTGCTCAGGCAGAGCAGTGCTGATGCTCCTCATAAAGCTGTCGCTGCTGTGAAGGTTCTAGGTGACATCACAAATCCCTATGGTTACATACACAACAAAGCTGGGTTGTTGTTGTTTACACTCTGCAAGGCCTGTGGAAGTGAGTGACATCATAGCACTGTAGTTCTGAGGGTTCTAGATGGATGCAACAATCTCCTGTTGCTTCTATGAAGGCCATAATAGACGACATCACCAAACAGCTCCATAGTCACATACACAGCAAAGGAGAGATGTTGTTTACACCTAGTGATGTCAGTGGTATTGAGTGACATCACAGCACAGTGCTAAGGCTCCTGGGCCTGGACACAGCAGCGGCTGCAATATCTCAACGGAGAATACGTTTATATATATGTGTGTGTGTGCGCGTATATATATATATATATATATATATATATATATATTTCTCCGCCGAAATCACTTTTAAACCCATTTCCACCTTTTTTTCCCTTCTCTTCCTCTTACTTTTTTTTCACGTTTTTTTACGTTTTTCTCCTTTTCGCCTCTTTTCTGGGCGTATTATTCTTCTTTTTCTTCTTTTTTTTCGTCTAATGCATACCCCATCAGTGCAGCAATGCTTATTCAATACCGCCAGCAGATGGAGACACTGGGGGATAATTTTCTAAGGATTTATACTGATTTTTCCTGTCTGAATTTGTCGCACAGAAAGTTGCAGGCCAAATATGTGTGACATTTCTGCGACTTTAGCTTCTAGAGCATTTTTACAACATTATACATAGGTGCTGAATACATAAAAAGCGACTGTTCAGCGACAGACAAGTCGCATCGGCTGAAAGTAGGCCAGAATGTCAGTCCATGTTGGAGCAGGTTTAGATACAGTCTAAAGTATAGATCTCAAAGTCTGTGCACAGAATTTAGCAAGGGCCTCGCACCTTCTGATGCATCAGGTAGGTGCACAATAGCATAGCCTAACCCTCTGTACTTTGGTCTATATTGATGCGGGGACATAGACAGCCAGCTGATGACCAATCCATTAGTGCAATGGATGGCTGGAAGCATTTGTCTTTGCCTTTGCAATACCACAGAAGCAATGCATGGTCAATGTACAGCAATGACACACCTGTGTGAACAGCCAGGAGACCCCCCCCCATGTTATGTTACATAGTTACATAGTTAGTACGGTCGAAAAAAGACATATGTCCATCAAGTTCAACCAGGGAATTAAGGGGTAGGGGTGTGGCGCGATATTGGGGAAGGGATGAGATTTTATATTTCTTCATAAGCATTAATCTTATTTTGTCAATTAGGAACATTCAGCACCCACCCGCTATCAAGGCAGCTGCCTATCATGTCATGCCCTACCTGCACAGGTGTGCTGGCTACTCAAATGATCCAATTAAGGAGGCCATTTAGTCAGCAGCAGCAGAAGTCCTGTGCCTGGACGCTCCAACAGCGGCCAGACACAAGCAGAAGCAGAAGCAGCAGAAGCAGCAGCAGCACCACCTTTTGTTTTTTGGCTGCAGCAGCAGCAAGGCCCACAGGGCTGGCTAGCTGGCTAGCCAGCAAGCAGGTAGCAATGAAAGTAGGAATCTTTCTTTTTAACCCTGTAAGGGGGTGGTGCACTGTACCCGAAGATACTGCCATATCGGGTCAATGCATAGGGCGACGGAAGCAAGCTTCGAAATCGGCCCCCGTTCTCAAAAATCCATTTAATATATGGTCCCCAGATAGGGGACGTATCAGATATTAAACTGATAAGAACAGATACTACACTTGATCTTAGCCAAAAGGCCGAGAAGCGATAACCGTGAAAGGGGCGGGCCCAACAAGGTGCCCTTCATGGGCACTATCACTGCTTGCTGTCAGGGAGGCTGCCAGACAATTTTCCATGCACACTCTGGGCTGGGGGGCAGTCAACCACCAGTACACACAGCAGAACCTAAACCCATACCATTATTGCTAAGCAGCAAGACAGGGGCCCATTGCACTCCCACGGGGCCTTTTTAAATGCAATCCATCACCCGGATTTGCCAGGAACCCTTCTTACTCCTCCTACTTGCATGTGACACTGGGCTTAGGATCTGCATAGGAAACACACACACAAGCACACACCTACCTTTGTTGCCTGCAGATGCCTCCTTGGCTGTCCCCCAAACGGTATCAAACCAACACCCACGGGAAGCTGTAAGCATAGAGGACATGCCTGCACCCCATTGGACTTACCTGTGTGGGTTAAATCCGGGTTATTTGACAACCTATGGCGGTGATGGTTCTGCTCAGGCAGAGCAGTGCTGATGCTCCTCATAAAGCTGTCGCTGCTGTGAAGGTTCTAGGTGACATCACAAATCCCTATGGTTACATACACAACAAAGCTGGGTTGTTGTTGTTTACACTCTGCAAGGCCTGTGGAAGTGAGTGACATCATAGCACTGTAGTTCTGAGGGTTCTAGATGGATGCAACAATCTCCTGTTGCTTCTATGAAGGCCATAATAGACGACATCACCAAACAGCTCCATAGTCACATACACAGCAAAGGAGAGATGTTGTTTACACCTAGTGATGTCAGTGGTATTGAGTGACATCACAGCACAGTGCTAAGGCTCCTGGGCCTGGACACAGCAGCGGCTGCAATATCTCAACGGAGAATACGTTTATATATATGTGTGTGTGTGCGCGTATATATATATATATATATATATATATATATATATATATATATATTTCTCCGCCGAAATCACTTTTAAACCCATTTCCACCTTTTTTTCCCCTTCTCTTCCTCTTACTTTTTTTTCACGTTTTTTTACGTTTTTCTCCTTTTCGCCTCTTTTCTGGGCGTATTATTCTTCTTTTTCTTCTTTTTTTTCGTCTAATGCATACCCCATCAGTGCAGCAATGCTTATTCAATACCGCCAGCAGATGGAGACACTGGGGGATAATTTTCTAAGGATTTATACTGATTTTTCCTGTCTGAATTTGTCGCACAGAAAGTTGCAGGCCAAATATGTGTGACATTTCTGCGACTTTAGCTTCTAGAGCATTTTTACAACATTATACATAGGTGCTGAATACATAAAAAGCGACTGTTCAGCGACAGACAAGTCGCATCGGCTGAAAGTAGGCCAGAATGTCAGTCCATGTTGGAGCAGGTTTAGATACAGTCTAAAGTATAGATCTCAAAGTCTGTGCACAGAATTTAGCAAGGGCCTCGCACCTTCTGATGCATCAGGTAGGTGCACAATAGCATAGCCTAACCCTCTGTACTTTGGTCTATATTGATGCGGGACATAGACAGCCAGCTGATGACCAATCCATTAGTGCAATGGATGGCTGGAAGCATTTGTCTTTGCCTTTGCAATACCACAGAAGCAATGCATGGTCAATGTACAGCAATGACACACCTGTGTGAACAGCCAGGAGACCCCCCCCCCCCCCCCCCCCCCCCATGTTATGTTACATAGTTACATAGTTAGTACGGTCGAAAAAAGACATATGTCCATCAAGTTCAACCAGGGAATTAAGGGGTAGGGGTGTGGCGCGATATTGGGGAAGGGATGAGATTTTATATTTCTTCATAAGCATTAATCTTATTTTGTCAATTAGGAACATTCAGCACCCACCCGCTATCAAGGCAGCTGCCTATCATGTCATGCCCTACCTGCACAGGTGTGCTGGCTACTCAAATGATCCAATTAAGGAGGCCATTTAGTCAGCAGCAGCAGAAGTCCTGTGCCTGGACGCTCCAACAGCGGCCAGACACAAGCAGAAGCAGAAGCAGCAGAAGCAGCAGCAGCACCACCTTTTGTTTTTTGGCTGCAGCAGCAGCAAGGCCCACAGGGCTGGCTAGCTGGCTAGCCAGCAAGCAGGTAGCAATGAAAGTAGGAATCTTTCTTTTTAACCCTGTAAGGGGGTGGTGCACTGTACCCGAAGATACTGCCATATCGGGTCAATGCATAGGGCGACGGAAGCAAGCTTCGAAATCGGCCCCCGTTCTCAAAAATCCATTTAATATATGGTCCCCAGATAGGGGACGTATCAGATATTAAACTGATAAGAACAGATACTACACTTGATCTTAGCCAAAAGGCCGAGAAGCGATAACCGTGAAAGGGGCGGGCCCAACAAGGTGCCCTTCATGGGCACTATCACTGCTTGCTGTCAGGGAGGCTGCCAGACAATTTTCCATGCACACTCTGGGCTGGGGGGCAGTCAACCACCAGTACACACAGCAGAACCTAAACCCATACCATTATTGCTAAGCAGCAAGACAGGGGCCCATTGCACTCCCACGGGGCCTTTTTAAATGCAATCCATAACCCGGATTTGCCAGGAACCCTTCTTACTCCTCCTACTTGCATGTGACACTGGGCTTAGGATCTGCATAGGAAACACACACACAAGCACACACCTACCTTTGTTGCCTGCAGATGCCTCCTTGGCTGTCCCCAAACGGTATCAAACCAACACCCACGGGAAGCTGTAAGCATAGAGGACAT
Organism: Hyla sarda; assembly: GCF_029499605.1. Lineage (NCBI taxonomy): Eukaryota > Metazoa > Chordata > Amphibia > Anura > Hylidae > Hyla > Hyla sarda. Next base: position 104,821 of record NW_026610761.1, read on the forward strand.
GCCTGCACCCCATTGGACTTACCTGTGTGGGTTAAATCCGGGTTATTTGACAACCTATGGCGGTGATGGTTCTGCTCAGGCAGAGCAGTGCTGATGCTCCTCATAAAGCTGTCGCTGCTGTGAAGGTTCTAGGTGACATCACAAATCCCTATGGTTACATACACAACAAAGCTGGGTTGTTGTTGTTTACACTCTGCAAGGCCTGTGGAAGTGAGTGACATCATAGCACTGTAGTTCTGAGGGTTCTAGATGGATGCAACAATCTCCTGTTGCTTCTATGAAGGCCATAATAGACGACATCACCAAACAGCTCCATAGTCACATACACAGCAAAGGAGAGATGTTGTTTACACCTAGTGATGTCAGTGGTATTGAGTGACATCACAGCACAGTGCTAAGGCTCCTGGGCCTGGACACAGCAGCGGCTGCAATATCTCAACGGAGAATACGTTTATATATATGTGTGTGTGTGCGCGTATATATATATATATATATATATATATATATATATATATATATATATATTTCTCCGCCGAAATCACTTTTAAACCCATTTCCACCTTTTTTTCCCTTCTCTTCCTCTTACTTTTTTTTCACGTTTTTTTACGTTTTTCTCCTTTTCGCCTCTTTTCTGGGCGTATTATTCTTCTTTTTCTTCTTTTTTTTCGTCTAATGCATACCCCATCAGTGCAGCAATGCTTATTCAATACCGCCAGCAGATGGAGACACTGGGGGATAATTTTCTAAGGATTTATACTGATTTTTCCTGTCTGAATTTGTCGCACAGAAAGTTGCAGGCCAAATATGTGTGACATTTCTGCGACTTTAGCTTCTAGAGCATTTTTACAACATTATACATAGGTGCTGAATACATAAAAAGCGACTGTTCAGCGACAGACAAGTCGCATCGGCTGAAAGTAGGCCAGAATGTCAGTCCATGTTGGAGCAGGTTTAGATACAGTCTAAAGTATAGATCTCAAAGTCTGTGCACAGAATTTAGCAAGGGCCTCGCACCTTCTGATGCATCAGGTAGGTGCACAATAGCATAGCCTAACCCTCTGTACTTTGGTCTATATTGATGCGGGACATAGACAGCCAGCTGATGACCAATCCATTAGTGCAATGGATGGCTGGAAGCATTTGTCTTTGCCTTTGCAATACCACAGAAGCAATGCATGGTCAATGTACAGCAATGACACACCTGTGTGAACAGCCAGGAGACCCCCCCCCCCCCCCATGTTATGTTACATAGTTACATAGTTAGTACGGTCGAAAAAAGACATATGTCCATCAAGTTCAACCAGGGAATTAAGGGGTAGGGGTGTGGCGCGATATTGGGGAAGGGATGAGATTTTATATTTCTTCATAAGCATTAATCTTATTTTGTCAATTAGGAACATTCAGCACCCACCCGCTATCAAGGCAGCTGCCTATCATGTCATGCCCTACCTGCACAGGTGTGCTGGCTACTCAAATGATCCAATTAAGGAGGCCATTTAGTCAGCAGCAGCAGAAGTCCTGTGCCTGGACGCTCCAACAGCGGCCAGACACAAGCAGAAGCAGAAGCAGCAGAAGCAGCAGCAGCACCACCTTTTGTTTTTTGGCTGCAGCAGCAGCAAGGCCCACAGGGCTGGCTAGCTGGCTAGCCAGCAAGCAGGTAGCAATGAAAGTAGGAATCTTTCTTTTTAACCCTGTAAGGGGGTGGTGCACTGTACCCGAAGATACTGCCATATCGGGTCAATGCATAGGGCGACGGAAGCAAGCTTCGAAATCGGCCCCCGTTCTCAAAAATCCATTTAATATATGGTCCCCAGATAGGGGACGTATCAGATATTAAACTGATAAGAACAGATACTACACTTGATCTTAGCCAAAAGGCCGAGAAGCGATAACCGTGAAAGGGGCGGGCCCAACAAGGTGCCCTTCATGGGCACTATCACTGCTTGCTGTCAGGGAGGCTGCCAGACAATTTTCCATGCACACTCTGGGCTGGGGGGCAGTCAACCACCAGTACACACAGCAGAACCTAAACCCATACCATTATTGCTAAGCAGCAAGACAGGGGCCCATTGCACTCCCACGGGGCCTTTTTAAATGCAATCCATAACCCGGATTTGCCAGGAACCCTTCTTACTCCTCCTACTTGCATGTGACACTGGGCTTAGGATCTGCATAGGAAACACACACACAAGCACACACCTACCTTTGTTGCCTGCAGATGCCTCCTTGGCTGTCCCCAAACGGTATCAAACCAACACCCACGGGAAGCTGTAAGCATAGAGGACATGCCTGCACCCCATTGGACTTACCTGTGTGGGTTAAATCCGGGTTATTTGACAACCTATGGCGGTGATGGTTCTGCTCAGGCAGAGCAGTGCTGATGCTCCTCATAAAGCTGTCGCTGCTGTGAAGGTTCTAGGTGACATCACAAATCCCTATGGTTACATACACAACAAAGCTGGGTTGTTGTTGTTTACACTCTGCAAGGCCTGTGGAAGTGAGTGACATCATAGCACTGTAGTTCTGAGGGTTCTAGATGGATGCAACAATCTCCTGTTGCTTCTATGAAGGCCATAATAGACGACATCACCAAACAGCTCCATAGTCACATACACAGCAAAGGAGAGATGTTGTTTACACCTAGTGATGTCAGTGGTATTGAGTGACATCACAGCACAGTGCTAAGGCTCCTGGGCCTGGACACAGCAGCGGCTGCAATATCTCAACGGAGAATACGTTTATATATATATGTGTGTGTGTGCGCGTATATATATATATATATATATATATATATATATATATATATTTCTCCGCCGAAAATCACTTTTAAACCCATTTCCACCTTTTTTTCCCTTCTCTTCCCTCTTACTTTTTTTTCACGTTTTTTTACGTTTTTCTCCTTTTTCGCCTCTTTTTCTGGGCGTATTATTCTTCTTTTTCTTCTTTTTTTTCGTCTAATGCATACCCCATCAGTGCAGCAATGCTTATTCAATACCGCCAGCAGATGGAGACACTGGGGGATAATTTTCTAAGGATTTATACTGATTTTTCCTGTCTGAATTTGTCGCACAGAAAGTTGCAGGCCAAATATGTGTGACATTTCTGCGACTTTAGCTTCTAGAGCATTTTTACAACATTATACATAGGTGCTGAATACATAAAAAGCGACTGTTCAGCGACAGACAAGTCGCATCGGCTGAAAGTAGGCCAGAATGTCAGTCCATGTTGGAGCAGGTTTAGATACAGTCTAAAGTATAGATCTCAAAGTCTGTGCACAGAATTTAGCAAGGGCCTCGCACCTTCTGATGCATCAGGTAGGTGCACAATAGCATAGCCTAACCCTCTGTACTTTGGTCTATATTGATGCGGGACATAGACAGCCAGCTGATGACCAATCCATTAGTGCAATGGATGGCTGGAAGCATTTGTCTTTGCCTTTGCAATACCACAGAAGCAATGCATGGTCAATGTACAGCAATGACACACCTGTGTGAACAGCCAGGAGACCCCCCCCCCCCCCCCCCCATGTTATGTTACATAGTTACATAGTTAGTACGGTCGAAAAAAGACATATGTCCATCAAGTTCAACCAGGGAATTAAGGGGTAGGGGTGTGGCGCGATATTGGGGAAGGGATGAGATTTTATATTTCTTCATAAGCATTAATCTTATTTTGTCAATTAGGAACATTCAGCACCCACCCGCTATCAAGGCAGCTGCCTATCATGTCATGCCCTACCTGCACAGGTGTGCTGGCTACTCAAATGATCCAATTAAGGAGGCCATTTAGTCAGCAGCAGCAGAAGTCCTGTGCCTGGACGCTCCAACAGCGGCCAGACACAAGCAGAAGCAGAAGCAGCAGAAGCAGCAGCAGCACCACCTTTTGTTTTTTGGCTGCAGCAGCAGCAAGGCCCACAGGGCTGGCTAGCTGGCTAGCCAGCAAGCAGGTAGCAATGAAAGTAGGAATCTTTCTTTTTAACCCTGTAAGGGGGTGGTGCACTGTACCCGAAGATACTGCCATATCGGGTCAATGCATAGGGCGACGGAAGCAAGCTTCGAAATCGGCCCCCGTTCTCAAAAATCCATTTAATATATGGTCCCCAGATAGGGGACGTATCAGATATTAAACTGATAAGAACAGATACTACACTTGATCTTAGCCAAAAGGCCGAGAAGCGATAACCGTGAAAGGGGCGGGCCCAACAAGGTGCCCTTCATGGGCACTATCACTGCTTGCTGTCAGGGAGGCTGCCAGACAATTTTCCATGCACACTCTGGGCTGGGGGGCAGTCAACCACCAGTACACACAGCAGAACCTAAACCCATACCATTATTGCTAAGCAGCAAGACAGGGGCCCATTGCACTCCCACGGGGCCTTTTTAAATGCAATCCATAACCCGGATTTGCCAGGAACCCTTCTTACTCCTCCTACTTGCATGTGACACTGGGCTTAGGATCTGCATAGGAAACACACACACAAGCACACACCTACCTTTGTTGCCTGCAGATGCCTCCTTGGCTGTCCCCAAACGGTATCAAACCAACACCCACGGGAAGCTGTAAGCATAGAGGACATGCCTGCACCCCATTGGACTTACCTGTGTGGGTTAAATCCGGGTTATTTGACAACCTATGGCGGTGATGGTTCTGCTCAGGCAGAGCAGTGCTGATGCTCCTCATAAAGCTGTCGCTGCTGTGAAGGTTCTAGGTGACATCACAAATCCCTATGGTTACATACACAACAAAGCTGGGTTGTTGTTGTTTACACTCTGCAAGGCCTGTGGAAGTGAGTGACATCATAGCACTGTAGTTCTGAGGGTTCTAGATGGATGCAACAATCTCCTGTTGCTTCTATGAAGGCCATAATAGACGACATCACCAAACAGCTCCATAGTCACATACACAGCAAAGGAGAGATGTTGTTTACACCTAGTGATGTCAGTGGTATTGAGTGACATCACAGCACAGTGCTAAGGCTCCTGGGCCTGGACACAGCAGCGGCTGCAATATCTCAATGGAGAATACGTTTATATATATGTGTGTGTGTGCGCGTATATATATATATATATATATATATATATATATATATATATATATATATATATTTCTCCGCCGAAATCACTTTTAAACACCCATTTCCACCTTTTTTTCCCTTCTCTTCCTCTTACTTTTTTTTCACGTTTTTTTACGTTTTTCTCCTTTTCGCCTCTTTTCTGGGCGTATTATTCTTCTTTTTCTTCTTTTTTTTCGTCTAATGCATACCCCATCAGTGCAGCAATGCTTATTCAATACCGCCAGCAGATGGAGACACTGGGGGATAATTTTCTAAGGATTTATACTGATTTTTCCTGTCTGAATTTGTCGCACAGAAAGTTGCAGGCCAAATATGTGTGACATTTCTGCGACTTTAGCTTCTAGAGCATTTTTACAACATTATACATAGGTGCTGAATACATAAAAAGCGACTGTTCAGCGACAGACAAGTCGCATCGGCTGAAAGTAGGCCAGAATGTCAGTCCATGTTGGAGCAGGTTTAGATACAGTCTAAAGTATAGATCTCAAAGTCTGTGCACAGAATTTAGCAAGGGCCTCGCACCTTCTGATGCATCAGGTAGGTGCACAATAGCATAGCCTAACCCTCTGTACTTTGGTCTATATTGATGCGGGACATAGACAGCCAGCTGATGACCAATCCATTAGTGCAATGGATGGCTGGAAGCATTTGTCTTTGCCTTTGCAATACCACAGAAGCAATGCATGGTCAATGTACAGCAATGACACACCTGTGTGAACAGCCAGGAGACCCCCCCCCCCCCCCCCCCATGTTATGTTACATAGTTACATAGTTAGTACGGTCGAAAAAAGACATATGTCCATCAAGTTCAACCAGGGAATTAAGGGGTAGGGGTGTGGCGCGATATTGGGGAAGGGATGAGATTTTATATTTCTTCATAAGCATTAATCTTATTTTGTCAATTAGGAACATTCAGCACCCACCCGCTATCAAGGCAGCTGCCTATCATGTCATGCCCTACCTGCACAGGTGTGCTGGCTACTCAAATGATCCAATTAAGGAGGCCATTTAGTCAGCAGCAGCAGAAGTCCTGTGCCTGGACGCTCCAACAGCGGCCAGACACAAGCAGAAGCAGAAGCAGCAGAAGCAGCAGCAGCACCACCTTTTGTTTTTTGGCTGCAGCAGCAGCAAGGCCCACAGGGCTGGCTAGCTGGCTAGCCAGCAAGCAGGTAGCAATGAAAGTAGGAATCTTTCTTTTTAACCCTGTAAGGGGGTGGTGCACTGTACCCGAAGATACTGCCATATCGGGTCAATGCATAGGGCGACGGAAGCAAGCTTCGAAATCGGCCCCCGTTCTCAAAAATCCATTTAATATATGGTCCCCAGATAGGGGACGTATCAGATATTAAACTGATAAGAACAGATACTACACTTGATCTTAGCCAAAAGGCCGAGAAGCGATAACCGTGAAAGGGGCGGGCCCAACAAGGTGCCCTTCATGGGCACTATCACTGCTTGCTGTCAGGGAGGCTGCCAGACAATTTTCCATGCACACTCTGGGCTGGGGGGCAGTCAACCACCAGTACACACAGCAGAACCTAAACCCATACCATTATTGCTAAGCAGCAAGACAGGGGCCCATTGCACTCCCACGGGGCCTTTTTAAATGCAATCCATAACCCGGATTTGCCAGGAACCCTTCTTACTCCTCCTACTTGCATGTGACACTGGGCTTAGGATCTGCATAGGAAACACACACACAAGCACACACCTACCTTTGTTGCCTGCAGATGCCTCCTTGGCTGTCCCCAAACGGTATCAAACCAACACCCACGGGAAGCTGTAAGCATAGAGGACATGCCTGCACCCCATTGGACTTACCTGTGTGGGTTAAATCCGGGTTATTTGACAACCTATGGCGGTGATGGTTCTGCTCAGGCAGAGCAGTGCTGATGCTCCTCATAAAGCTGTCGCTGCTGTGAAGGTTCTAGGTGACATCACAAATCCCTATGGTTACATACACAACAAAGCTGGGTTGTTGTTGTTTACACTCTGCAAGGCCTGTGGAAGTGAGTGACATCATAGCACTGTAGTTCTGAGGGTTCTAGATGGATGCAACAATCTCCTGTTGCTTCTATGAAGGCCATAATAGACGACATCACCAAACAGCTCCATAGTCACATACACAGCAAAGGAGAGATGTTGTTTACACCTAGTGATGTCAGTGGTATTGAGTGACATCACAGCACAGTGCTAAGGCTCCTGGGCCTGGACACAGCAGCGGCTGCAATATCTCAACGGAGAATACGTTTATATATATGTGTGTGTGTGCGCGTATATATATATATATATATATATATATATATATATTTCTCCGCCGAAATCACTTTTAAACCCATTTCCACCTTTTTTTCCCTTCTCTTCCTCTTACTTTTTTTTCACGTTTTTTTACGTTTTTCTCCTTTTCGCCTCTTTTCTGGGCGTATTATTCTTCTTTTTCTTCTTTTTTTTCGTCTAATGCATACCCCATCAGTGCAGCAATGCTTATTCAATACCGCCAGCAGATGGAGACACTGGGGGATAATTTTCTAAGGATTTATACTGATTTTTCCTGTCTGAATTTGTCGCACAGAAAGTTGCAGGCCAAATATGTGTGACATTTCTGCGACTTTAGCTTCTAGAGCATTTTTACAACATTATACATAGGTGCTGAATACATAAAAAGCGACTGTTCAGCGACAGACAAGTCGCATCGGCTGAAAGTAGGCCAGAATGTCAGTCCATGTTGGAGCAGGTTTAGATACAGTCTAAAGTATAGATCTCAAAGTCTGTGCACAGAATTTAGCAAGGGCCTCGCACCTTCTGATGCATCAGGTAGGTGCACAATAGCATAGCCTAACCCTCTGTACTTTGGTCTATATTGATGCGGGACATAGAAAGCCAGCTGATGACCAATCCATTAGTGCAATGGATGGCTGGAAGCATTTGTCTTTGCCTTTGCAATACCACAGAAGCAATGCATGGTCAATGTACAGCAATGACACACCTGTGTGAACAGCCAGGAGACCCCCCCCCCCCCCCCCCCCCCCCATGTTATGTTACATAGTTACATAGTTAGTACGGTCGAAAAAAGACATATGTCCATCAAGTTCAACCAGGGAATTAAGGGGTAGGGGTGTGGCGCGATATTGGGGAAGGGATGAGATTTTATATTTCTTCATAAGCATTAATCTTATTTTGTCAATTAGGAACATTCAGCACCCACCCGCTATCAAGGCAGCTGCCTATCATGTCATGCCCTACCTGCACAGGTGTGCTGGCTACTCAAATGATCCAATTAAGGAGGTCATTTAGTCAGCAGCAGCAGAAGTCCTGTGCCTGGACGCTCCAACAGCGGCCAGACACAAGCAGAAGCAGAAGCAGCAGAAGCAGCAGCAGCACCACCTTTTGTTTTTTGGCTGCAGCAGCAGCAAGGCCCACAGGGCTGGCTAGCTGGCTAGCCAGCAAGCAGGTAGCAATGAAAGTAGGAATCTTTCTTTTTAACCCTGTAAGGGGGTGGTGCACTGTACCCGAAGATACTGCCATATCGGGTCAATGCATAGGGCGACGGAAGCAAGCTTCGAAATCGGCCCCCGTTCTCAAAAATCCATTTAATATATGGTCCCCAGATAGGGGACGTATCAGATATTAAACTGATAAGAACAGATACTACACTTGATCTTAGCCAAAAGGCCGAGAAGCGATAACCGTGAAAGGGGCGGGCCCAACAAGGTGCCCTTCATGGGCACTATCACTGCTTGCTGTCAGGGAGGCTGCCAGACAATTTTCCATGCACACTCTGGGCTGGGGGGCAGTCAACCACCAGTACACACAGCAGAACCTAAACCCATACCATTATTGCTAAGCAGCAAGACAGGGGCCCATTGCACTCCCACGGGGCCTTTTTAAATGCAATCCATAACCCGGATTTGCCAGGAACCCTTCTTACTCCTCCTACTTGCATGTGACACTGGGCTTAGGATCTGCATAGGAAACACACACACAAGCACACACCTACCTTTGTTGCCTGCAGATGCCTCCTTGGCTGTCCCCAAACGGTATCAAACCAACACCCACGGGAAGCTGTAAGCATAGAGGACATGCCTGCACCCTATTGGACTTACCTGTGTGGGTTAAATCCGGGTTATTTGACAACCTATGGCGGTGATGGTTCTGCTCAGGCAGAGCAGTGCTGATGCTCCTCATAAAGCTGTCGCTGCTGTGAAGGTTCTAGGTGACATCACAAATCCCTATGGTTACATACACAACAAAGCTGGGTTGTTGTTGTTTACACTCTGCAAGGCCTGTGGAAGTGAGTGACATCATAGCACTGTAGTTCTGAGGGTTCTAGATGGATGCAACAATCTCCTGTTGCTTCTATGAAGGCCATAATAGACGACATCACCAAACAGCTCCATAGTCACATACACAGCAAAGGAGAGATGTTGTTTACACCTAGTGATGTCAGTGGTATTGAGTGACATCACAGCACAGTGCTAAGGCTCCTGGGCCTGGACACAGCAGCGGCTGCAATATCTCAACGGAGAATACGTTTATATATATGTGTGTGTGTGCGCGTATATATATATATATATATATATATATATATATATATATATATATTTCTCCGCCGAAATCACTTTTAAACCCATTTCCACCTTTTTTTCCCTTCTCTTCCTCTTACTTTTTTTTCACGTTTTTTTACGTTTTTCTCCTTTTCGCCTCTTTTCTGGGCGTATTATTCTTCTTTTTCTTCTTTTTTTTCGTCTAATGCATACCCCATCAGTGCAGCAATGCTTATTCAATACCGCCAGCAGATGGAGACACTGGGGGATAATTTTCTAAGGATTTATACTGATTTTTCCTGTCTGAATTTGTCGCACAGAAAGTTGCAGGCCAAATATGTGTGACATTTCTGCGACTTTAGCTTCTAGAGCATTTTTACAACATTATACATAGGTGCTGAATACATAAAAAGCGACTGTTCAGCGACAGACAAGTCGCATCGGCTGAAAGTAGGCCAGAATGTCAGTCCATGTTGGAGCAGGTTTAGATACAGTCTAAAGTATAGATCTCAAAGTCTGTGCACAGAATTTAGCAAGGGCCTCGCACCTTCTGATGCATCAGGTAGGTGCACAATAGCATAGCCTAACCCTCTGTACTTTGGTCTATATTGATGCGGGACATAGACAGCCAGCTGATGACCAATCCATTAGTGCAATGGATGGCTGGAAGCATTTGTCTTTGCCTTTGCAATACCACAGAAGCAATGCATGGTCAATGTACAGCAATGACACACCTGTGTGAACAGCCAGGAGACCCCCCCCCCCCCCATGTTATGTTACATAGTTACATAGTTAGTACGGTCGAAAAAAGACATATGTCCATCAAGTTCAACCAGGGAATTAAGGGGTAGGGGTGTGGCGCGATATTGGGGAAGGGATGAGATTTTATATTTCTTCATAAGCATTAATCTTATTTTGTCAATTAGGAACATTCAGCACCCACCCGCTATCAAGGCAGCTGCCTATCATGTCATGCCCTACCTGCACAGGTGTGCTGGCTACTCAAATGATCCAATTAAGGAGGCCATTTAGTCAGCAGCAGCAGAAGTCCTGTGCCTGGACGCTCCAACAGCGGCCAGACACAAGCAGAAGCAGAAGCAGCAGAAGCAGCAGCAGCACCACCTTTTGTTTTTTGGCTGCAGCAGCAGCAAGGCCCACAGGGCTGGCTAGCTGGCTAGCCAGCAAGCAGGTAGCAATGAAAGTAGGAATCTTTCTTTTTAACCCTGTAAGGGGGTGGTGCACTGTACCCGAAGATACTGCCATATCGGGTCAATGCATAGGGCGACGGAAGCAAGCTTCGAAATCGGCCCCGTTCTCAAAAATCCATTTAATATATGGTCCCCAGATAGGGGACGTATCAGATATTAAACTGATAAGAACAGATACTACACTTGATCTTAGCCAAAAGGCCGAGAAGCGATAACCGTGAAAGGGGCGGGCCCAACAAGGTGCCCTTCATGGGCACTATCACTGCTTGCTGTCAGGGAGGCTGCCAGACAATTTTCCATGCACACTCTGGGCTGGGGGGCAGTCAACCACCAGTACACACAGCAGAACCTAAACCCATACCATTATTGCTAAGCAGCAAGACAGGGGCCCATTGCACTCCCACGGGGCCTTTTTAAATGCAATCCATAACCCGGATTTGCCAGGAACCCTTCTTACTCCTCCTACTTGCATGTGACACTGGGCTTAGGATCTGCATAGGAAACACACACACAAGCACACACCTACCTTTGTTGCCTGCAGATGCCTCCTTGGCTGTCCCCAAACGGTATCAAACCAACACCCACGGGAAGCTGTAAGCATAGAGGACATGCCTGCACCCCATTGGACTTACCTGTGTGGGTTAAATCCGGGTTATTTGACAACCTATGGCGGTGATGGTTCTGCTCAGGCAGAGCAGTGCTGATGCTCCTCATAAAGCTGTCGCTGCTGTGAAGGTTCTAGGTGACATCACAAATCCCTATGGTTACATACACAACAAAGCTGGGTTGTTGTTGTTTACACTCTGCAAGGCCTGTGGAAGTGAGTGACATCATAGCACTGTAGTTCTGAGGGTTCTAGATGGATGCAACAATCTCCTGTTGCTTCTATGAAGGCCATAATAGACGACATCACCAAACAGCTCCATAGTCACATACACAGCAAAGGAGAGATGTTGTTTACACCTAGTGATGTCAGTGGTATTGAGTGACATCACAGCACAGTGCTAAGGCTCCTGGGCCTGGACACAGCAGCGGCTGCAATATCTCAACGGAGAATACGTTTATATATATGTGTGTGTGTGCGCGTATATATATATATATATATATATATATATATATATATATATATATTTCTCCGCCGAAATCACTTTTAAACCCATTTCCACCTTTTTTTCCCTTCTCTTCCTCTTACTTTTTTTTCACGTTTTTTTACGTTTTTCTCCTTTTCGCCTCTTTTCTGGGCGTATTATTCTTCTTTTTCTTCTTTTTTTTCGTCTAATGCATACCCCATCAGTGCAGCAATGCTTATTCAATACCGCCAGCAGATGGAGACACTGGGGGATAATTTTCTAAGGATTTATACTGATTTTTCCTGTCTGAATTTGTCGCACAGAAAGTTGCAGGCCAAATATGTGTGACATTTCTGCGACTTTAGCTTCTAGAGCATTTTTACAACATTATACATAGGTGCTGAATACATAAAAAGCGACTGTTCAGCGACAGACAAGTCGCATCGGCTGAAAGTAGGCCAGAATGTCAGTCCATGTTGGAGCAGGTTTAGATACAGTCTAAAGTATAGATCTCAAAGTCTGTGCACAGAATTTAGCAAGGGCCTCGCACCTTCTGATGCATCAGGTAGGTGCACAATAGCATAGCCTAACCCTCTGTACTTTGGTCTATATTGATGCGGGACATAGACAGCCAGCTGATGACCAATCCATTAGTGCAATGGATGGCTGGAAGCATTTGTCTTTGCCTTTGCAATACCACAGAAGCAATGCATGGTCAATGTACAGCAATGACACACCTGTGTGAACAGCCAGGAGACCCCCCCCCCCCCCCCCCCATGTTATGTTACATAGTTACATAGTTAGTACGGTCGAAAAAAGACATATGTCCATCAAGTTCAACCAGGGAATTAAGGGGTAGGGGTGTGGCGCGATATTGGGGAAGGGATGAGATTTTATATTTCTTCATAAGCATTAATCTTATTTTGTCAATTAGGAACATTCAGCACCCACCCGCTATCAAGGCAGCTGCCTATCATGTCATGCCCTACCTGCACAGGTGTGCTGGCTACTCAAATGATCCAATTAAGGAGGCCATTTAGTCAGCAGCAGCAGAAGTCCTGTGCCTGGACGCTCCAACAGCGGCCAGACACAAGCAGAAGCAGAAGCAGCAGAAGCAGCAGCAGCACCACCTTTTGTTTTTTGGCTGCAGCAGCAGCAAGGCCCACAGGGCTGGCTAGCTGGCTAGCCAGCAAGCAGGTAGCAATGAAAGTAGGAATCTTTCTTTTTAACCCTGTAAGGGGGTGGTGCACTGTACCCGAAGATACTGCCATATCGGGTCAATGCATAGGGCGACGGAAGCAAGCTTCGAAATCGGCCCCCGTTCTCAAAAATCCATTTAATATATGGTCCCCAGATAGGGGACGTATCAGATATTAAACTGATAAGAACAGATACTACACTTGATCTTAGCCAAAAGGCCGAGAAGCGATAACCGTGAAAGGGGCGGGCCCAACAAGGTGCCCTTCATGGGCACTATCACTGCTTGCTGTCAGGGAGGCTGCCAGACAATTTTCCATGCACACTCTGGGCTGGGGGGCAGTCAACCACCAGTACACACAGCAGAATCTAAACCCATACCATTATTGCTAAGCAGCAAGACAGGGGCCCATTGCACTCCCACGGGGCCTTTTTAACCCCTTAAGGACCAAGGGCGTACAGGTACGCCCTTGGTCCTGCTCTCCTGATATAACGCGGGGTTACACAGTAACCCCGCGTCATATCGCGGCGGGCCCGGCGTCATAGTGAAGCCGGGACCCGCCTCTAATAGCGCGCAGTGCCGATCGCGGCACCGCGCGCTATTAACCCTTTAGCCGCGCGCTCAGAGCTGAGCCGCGCGGCTAAAAGTGAAACCGAAAGTGGCCGGCTAGCTCAGTCGGGCTGTTCGGGATAGCCGCGGCTAATCGCGGCATCCCGAACAGCTGACAGGACAGCGGGAGGGCCCCTACCTGCCTCCTCGCTGTCCGATCGCCGAATGACTGCTCAGTGCCTGAGATCCAGGCATGAGCAGTCATGCGGCAGAATCGTTGATCACTGGTTTCTTATGAGAAACCAGTGATCAGCATAGAAGATCAGTGTGTGCAGTGTTATAGGTCCCTATGGGACCTATAACACTGCACAAAAAAAGTGAAAAAAAAAAGTGAATAAATATCATTTAACTCCTCCCCTATTAAAAGTTTGAATCACCCCCCTTTTCCAATAAAAAAAAAAACACAGTGTAAATAAAAAGAAAAATGAACATATATGGTATCACCGCGTGCGGAAATGTCCGAATTATAAAAATATATCATTAATTAAACCGCTTGGTTAATGGCGTGCGCGCAAAAAAATTCCAAAGTCCAAAATAGTGCTTTTTTGGTCACTTTTTATATCATTTAAAAATGAATAAAAAGCGATCAATAAGTCCTATCAATGCAAAAATTGTACTGTTAAAAACTTCAGATCACGGCGCAAAAAATGAGCCCTCATACCGCCCCATATACGTAAAAATAAAAAAGTTATAGGGGTCAGAAGATGACAATTTTAAACGTATTAATTTTCCTGCATGTAGTTATGATTTTTTCCAGAAGTCTTAAAAAATCAAATCTATATAAGTAGGGTATCATTTTAATCGTATGGACCTACAGAATAAAGATAAGGTGTCATTTTTACCGAAAAATGTACTACGTAGAAACGGAAGCCCCCAAAAGTTACAAAACTGCGTTTTTTTTTCAATTTTGTCGCACAATGATTTTTTTTTCCGTTTCACCGTAGATTTTTGGGCAAAATGACTGACGTCATTACAAATTAGAATTGGTGGCGCAAAAAATAAGCCATCATATGGATTTTTAGGTGCAAAATTGAAAGAGTTATGATTTTTTAAAGGCAAGGAGCAAAAAACGAAAATGCAAAAACGGAAAAAACCCCGGTCCTTAAGGGGTTAAATGCAATCCATAACCCGGATTTGCCAGGAACCCTTCTTACTCCTCCTACTTGCATGTGACACTGGGCTTAGGATCTGCATAGGAAACACACACACAAGCACACACCTACCTTTGTTGCCTGCAGATGCCTCCTTGGCTGTCCCCAAACGGTATCAAACCAACACCCACGGGAAGCTGTAAGCATAGAGGACATGCCTGCACCCCATTGGACTTACCTGTGTGGGTTAAATCCGGGTTATTTGACAACCTATGGCGGTGATGGTTCTGCTCAGGCAGAGCAGTGCTGATGCTCCTCATAAAGCTGTCGCTGCTGTGAAGGTTCTAGGTGACATCACAAATCCCTATGGTTACATACACAACAAAGCTGGGTTGTTGTTGTTTACACTCTGCAAGGCCTGTGGAAGTGAGTGACATCATAGCACTGTAGTTCTGAGGGTTCTAGATGGATGCAACAATCTCCTGTTGCTTCTATGAAGGCCATAATAGACGACATCACCAAACAGCTCCATAGTCACATACACAGCAAAGGAGAGATGTTGTTTACACCTAGTGATGTCAGTGGTATTGAGTGACATCACAGCACAGTGCTAAGGCTCCTGGGCCTGGACACAGCAGCGGCTGCAATATCTCAACGGAGAATACGTTTATATATATGTGTGTGTGTGCGCGTATATATATATATATATATATATATATATATATATATATATTTCTCCGCCGAAATCACTTTTAAACCCATTTCCACCTTTTTTTCCCTTCTCTTCCTCTTACTTTTTTTTCACGTTTTTTTACGTTTTTCTCCTTTTCGCCTCTTTTCTGGGCGTATTCTTCTTCTTTTTCTTCTTTTTTTTCGTCTAATGCATACCCCATCAGTGCAGCAATGCTTATTCAATACCGCCAGCAGATGGAGACACTGGGGGATAATTTTCTAAGGATTTATACAGATTTTTCCTGTCTGAATTTGTCGCACAGAAAGTTGCAGGCCAAATATGTGTGACATTTCTGCGACTTTAGCTTCTAGAGCATTTTTACAACATTATACATAGGTGCTGAATACATAAAAAGCGACTGTTCAGCGACAGACAAGTCGCATCGGCTGAAAGTAGGCCAGAATGTCAGTCCATGTTGGAGCAGGTTTAGATACAGTCTAAAGTATAGATCTCAAAGTCTGTGCACAGAATTTAGCAAGGGCCTCGCACCTTCTGATGCATCAGGTAGGTGCACAATAGCATAGCCTAACCCTCTGTACTTTGGTCTATATTGATGCGGGACATAGACAGCCAGCTGATGACCAATCCATTAGTGCAATGGATGGCTGGAAGCATTTGTCTTTGCCTTTGCAATACCACAGAAGCAATGCATGGTCAATGTACAGCAATGACACACCTGTGTGAACAGCCAGGAGACCCCCCCCCCCCCCCCCCCATGTTATGTTACATAGTTACATAGTTAGTACGGTCGAAAAAAGACATATGTCCATCAAGTTCAACCAGGGAATTAAGGGGTAGGGGTGTGGCGCGATATTGGGGAAGGGATGAGATTTTATATTTCTTCATAAGCATTAATCTTATTTTGTCAATTAGGAACATTCAGCACCCACCCGCTATCAAGGCAGCTGCCTATCATGTCATGCCCTACCTGCACAGGTGTGCTGGCTACTCAAATGATCCAATTAAGGAGGCCATTTAGTCAGCAGCAGCAGAAGTCCTGTGCCTGGACGCTCCAACAGCGGCCAGACACAAGCAGAAGCAGCAGAAGCAGCAGCAGCACCACCTTTTGTTTTTTGGCTGCAGCAGCAGCAAGGCCCACAGGGCTGGCTAGCTGGCTAGCCAGCAAGCAGGTAGCAATGAAAGTAGGAATCTTTCTTTTTAACCCTGTAAGGGGGTGGTGCACTGTACCCGAAGATACTGCCATATCGGGTCAATGCATAGGGCGACGGAAGCAAGCTTCGAAATCGGCCCCCGTTCTCAAAAATCCATTTAATATATGGTCCCCAGATAGGGGACGTATCAGATATTAAACTGATAAGAACAGATACTACACTTGATCTTAGCCAAAAGGCCGAGAAGCGATAACCGTGAAAGGGGCGGGCCCAACAAGGTGCCCTTCATGGGCACTATCACTGCTTGCTGTCAGGGAGGCTGCCAGACAATTTTCCATGCACACTCTGGGCTGGGGGGCAGTCAACCACCAGTACACACAGCAGAACCTAAACCCATACCATTATTGCTAAGCAGCAAGACAGGGGCCCATTGCACTCCCACGGGGCCTTTTTAAATGCAATCCATAACCCGGATTTGCCAGGAACCCTTCTTACTCCTCCTACTTGCATGTGACACTGGGCTTAGGATCTGCATAGGAAACACACACACAAGCACACACCTACCTTTGTTGCCTGCAGATGCCTCCTTGGCTGTCCCCAAACGGTATCAAACCAACACCCACGGGAAGCTGTAAGCATAGAGGACATGCCTGCACCCCATTGGACTTACCTGTGTGGGTTAAATCCGGGTTATTTGACAACCTATGGCGGTGATGGTTCTGCTCAGGCAGAGCAGTGCTGATGCTCCTCATAAAGCTGTCGCTGCTGTGAAGGTTCTAGGTGACATCACAAATCCCTATGGTTACATACACAACAAAGCTGGGTTGTTGTTGTTTACACTCTGCAAGGCCTGTGGAAGTGAGTGACATCATAGCACTGTAGTTCTGAGGGTTCTAGATGGATGCAACAATCTCCTGTTGCTTCTATGAAGGCCATAATAGACGACATCACCAAACAGCTCCATAGTCACATACACAGCAAAGGAGAGATGTTGTTTACACCTAGTGATGTCAGTGGTATTGAGTGACATCACAGCACAGTGCTAAGGCTCCTGGGCCTGGACACAGCAGCGGCTGCAATATCTCAACGGAGAATACGTTTATATATATGTGTGTGTGTGCGCGTATATATATATATATATATATATATATATATATATATATATATATTTCTCCGCCGAAATCACTTTTAAACCCATTTCCACCTTTTTTTCCCTTCTCTTCCTCTTACTTTTTTTTCACGTTTTTTTACGTTTTTCTCCTTTTCGCCTCTTTTCTGGGCGTATTATTCTTCTTTTTCTTCTTTTTTTTCGTCTAATGCATACCCCATCAGTGCAGCAATGCTTATTCAATACCGCCAGCAGATGGAGACACTGGGGGATAATTTTCTAAGGATTTATACTGATTTTTCCTGTCTGAATTTGTCGCACAGAAAGTTGCAGGCCAAATATGTGTGACATTTCTGCGACTTTAGCTTCTAGAGCATTTTTACAACATTATACATAGGTGCTGAATACATAAAAAGCGACTGTTCAGCGACAGACAAGTCGCATCGGCTGAAAGTAGGCCAGAATGTCAGTCCATGTTGGAGCAGGTTTAGATACAGTCTAAAGTATAGATCTCAAAGTCTGTGCACAGAATTTAGCAAGGGCCTCGCACCTTCTGATGCATCAGGTAGGTGCACAATAGCATAGCCTAACCCTCTGTACTTTGGTCTATATTGATGCGGGACATAGACAGCCAGCTGATGACCAATCCATTAGTGCAATGGATGGCTGGAAGCATTTGTCTTTGCCTTTGCAATACCACAGAAGCAATGCATGGTCAATGTACAGCAATGACACACCTGTGTGAACAGCCAGGAGACACCCCCCCCCCCCCCCCATGTTATGTTACATAGTTACATAGTTAGTACGGTCGAAAAAAGACATATGTCCATCAAGTTCAACCAGGGAATTAAGGGGTAGGGGTGTGGCGCGATATTGGGGAAGGGATGAGATTTTATATTTCTTCATAAGCATTAATCTTATTTTGTCAATTAGGAACATTCAGCACCCACCCGCTATCAAGGCAGCTGCCTATCATGTCATGCCCTACCTGCACAGGTGTGCTGGCTACTCAAATGATCCAATTAAGGAGGCCATTTAGTCAGCAGCAGCAGAAGTCCTGTGCCTGGACGCTCCAACAGCGGCCAGACACAAGCAGAAGCAGAAGCAGCAGAAGCAGCAGCAGCACCACCTTTTGTTTTTTGGCTGCAGCAGCAGCAAGGCCCACAGGGCTGGCTAGCTGGCTAGCCAGCAAGCAGGTAGCAATGAAAGTAGGAATCTTTCTTTTTAACCCTGTAAGGGGGTGGTGCACTGTACCCGAAGATACTGCCATATCGGGTCAATGCATAGGGCGACGGAAGCAAGCTTCGAAATCGGCCCCCGTTCTCAAAAATCCATTTAATATATGGTCCCCAGATAGGGGACGTATCAGATATTAAACTGATAAGAACAGATACTACACTTGATCTTAGCCAAAAGGCCGAGAAGCGATAACCGTGAAAGGGGCGGGCCCAACAAGGTGCCCTTCATGGGCACTATCACTGCTTGCTGTCAGGGAGGCTGCCAGACAATTTTCCATGCACACTCTGGGCTGGGGGGCAGTCAACCACCAGTACACACAGCAGAACCTAAACCCATACCATTATTGCTAAGCAGCAAGACAGGGGCCCATTGCACTCCCACGGGGCCTTTTTAAATGCAATCCATAACCCGGATTTGCCAGGAACCCTTCTTACTCCTCCTACTTGCATGTGACACTGGGCTTAGGATCTGCATAGGAAACACACACACAAGCACACACCTACCTTTGTTGCCTGCAGATGCCTCCTTGGCTGTCCCCAAACGGTATCAAACCAACACCCACGGGAAGCTGTAAGCATAGAGGACATGCCTG
Organism: Hyla sarda; assembly: GCF_029499605.1. NCBI lineage: Eukaryota > Metazoa > Chordata > Amphibia > Anura > Hylidae > Hyla > Hyla sarda. The sequence continues at coordinate 124,399 of NW_026610761.1, forward strand.
CACCCCATTGGACTTACCTGTGTGGGTTAAATCCGGGTTATTTGACAACCTATGGCGGTGATGGTTCTGCTCAGGCAGAGCAGTGCTGATGCTCCTCATAAAGCTGTCGCTGCTGTGAAGGTTCTAGGTGACATCACAAATCCCTATGGTTACATACACAACAAAGCTGGGTTGTTGTTGTTTACACTCTGCAAGGCCTGTGGAAGTGAGTGACATCATAGCACTGTAGTTCTGAGGGTTCTAGATGGATGCAACAATCTCCTGTTGCTTCTATGAAGGCCATAATAGACGACATCACCAAACAGCTCCATAGTCACATACACAGCAAAGGAGAGATGTTGTTTACACCTAGTGATGTCAGTGGTATTGAGTGACATCACAGCACAGTGCTAAGGCTCCTGGGCCTGGACACAGCAGCGGCTGCAATATCTCAACGGAGAATACGTTTATATATATGTGTGTGTGTGCGCGTATATATATATATATATATATATATATATATATATATATATATTTCTCCGCCGAAATCACTTTTAAACCCATTTCCACCTTTTTTTCCCTTCTCTTCCTCTTACTTTTTTTTCACGTTTTTTTACGTTTTTCTCCTTTTCGCCTCTTTTCTGGGCGTATTATTCTTCTTTTTCTTCTTTTTTTTCGTCTAATGCATACCCCATCAGTGCAGCAATGCTTATTCAATACCGCCAGCAGATGGAGACACTGGGGGATAATTTTCTAAGGATTTATACTGATTTTTCCTGTCTGAATTTGTCGCACAGAAAGTTGCAGGCCAAATATGTGTGACATTTCTGCGACTTTAGCTTCTAGAGCATTTTTACAACATTATACATAGGTGCTGAATACATAAAAAGCGACTGTTCAGCGACAGACAAGTCGCATCGGCTGAAAGTAGGCCAGAATGTCAGTCCATGTTGGAGCAGGTTTAGATACAGTCTAAAGTATAGATCTCAAAGTCTGTGCACAGAATTTAGCAAGGGCCTCGCACCTTCTGATGCATCAGGTAGGTGCACAATAGCATAGCCTAACCCTCTGTACTTTGGTCTATATTGATGCGGGACATAGACAGCCAGCTGATGACCAATCCATTAGTGCAATGGATGGCTGGAAGCATTTGTCTTTGCCTTTGCAATACCACAGAAGCAATGCATGGTCAATGTACAGCAATGACACACCTGTGTGAACAGCCAGGAGACACCCCCCCCCCCCCCCCCATGTTATGTTACATAGTTACATAGTTAGTACGGTCGAAAAAAGACATATGTCCATCAAGTTCAACCAGGGAATTAAGGGGTAGGGGTGTGGCGCGATATTGGGGAAGGGATGAGATTTTATATTTCTTCATAAGCATTAATCTTATTTTGTCAATTAGGAACATTCAGCACCCACCCGCTATCAAGGCAGCTGCCTATCATGTCATGCCCTACCTGCACAGGTGTGCTGGCTACTCAAATGATCCAATTAAGGAGGCCATTTAGTCAGCAGCAGCAGAAGTCCTGTGCCTGGACGCTCCAACAGCGGCCAGACACAAGCAGAAGCAGAAGCAGCAGAAGCAGCAGCAGCACCACCTTTTGTTTTTTGGCTGCAGCAGCAGCAAGGCCCACAGGGCTGGCTAGCTGGCTAGCCAGCAAGCAGGTAGCAATGAAAGTAGGAATCTTTCTTTTTAACCCTGTAAGGGGGTGGTGCACTGTACCCGAAGATACTGCCATATCGGGTCAATGCATAGGGCGACGGAAGCAAGCTTCGAAATCGGCCCCCGTTCTCAAAAATCCATTTAATATATGGTCCCCAGATAGGGGACGTATCAGATATTAAACTGATAAGAACAGATACTACACTTGATCTTAGCCAAAAGGCCGAGAAGCGATAACCGTGAAAGGGGCGGGCCCAACAAGGTGCCCTTCATGGGCACTATCACTGCTTGCTGTCAGGGAGGCTGCCAGACAATTTTCCATGCACACTCTGGGCTGGGGGGCAGTCAACCACCAGTACACACAGCAGAACCTAAACCCATACCATTATTGCTAAGCAGCAAGACAGGGGCCCATTGCACTCCCACGGGGCCTTTTTAAATGCAATCCATAACCCGGATTTGCCAGGAACCCTTCTTACTCCTCCTACTTGCATGTGACACTGGGCTTAGGATCTGCATAGGAAACACACACACAAGCACACACCTACCTTTGTTGCCTGCAGATGCCTCCTTGGCTGTCCTCAAACGGTATCAAACCAACACCCACGGGAAGCTGTAAGCATAGAGGACATGCCTGCACCCCATTGGACTTACCTGTGTGGGTTAAATCCGGGTTATTTGACAACCTATGGCGGTGATGGTTCTGCTCAGGCAGAGCAGTGCTGATGCTCCTCATAAAGCTGTCGCTGCTATGAAGGTTCTAGGTGACATCACAAATCCCTATGGTTACATACACAACAAAGCTGGGTTGTTGTTGTTTACACTCTGCAAGGCCTGTGGAAGTGAGTGACATCATAGCACTGTAGTTCTGAGGGTTCTAGATGGATGCAACAATCTCCTGTTGCTTCTATGAAGGCCATAATAGACGACATCACCAAACAGCTCCATAGTCACATACACAGCAAAGGAGAGATGTTGTTTACACCTAGTGATGTCAGTGGTATTGAGTGACATCACAGCACAGTGCTAAGGCTCCTGGGCCTGGACACAGCAGCGGCTGCAATATCTCAACGGAGAATACGTTTATATATATGTGTGTGTGTGCGCGTATATATATATATATATATATATATATATATATATATATTTCTCCGCCGAAATCACTTTTAAACCCATTTCCACCTTTTTTTCCCTTCTCTTCCTCTTACTTTTTTTTCACGTTTTTTTACGTTTTTCTCCTTTTCGCCTCTTTTCTGGGCGTATTATTCTTCTTTTTCTTCTTTTTTTTCGTCTAATGCATACCCCATCAGTGCAGCAATGCTTATTCAATACCGCCAGCAGATGGAGACACTGGGGGATAATTTTCTAAGGATTTATACTGATTTTTCCTGTCTGAATTTGTCGCACAGAAAGTTGCAGGCCAAATATGTGTGACATTTCTGCGACTTTAGCTTCTAGAGCATTTTTACAACATTATACATAGGTGCTGAATACATAAAAAGCGACTGTTCAGCGACAGACAAGTCGCATCGGCTGAAAGTAGGCCAGAATGTCAGTCCATGTTGGAGCAGGTTTAGATACAGTCTAAAGTATAGATCTCAAAGTCTGTGCACAGAATTTAGCAAGGGCCTCGCACCTTCTGATGCATCAGGTAGGTGCACAATAGCATAGCCTAACCCTCTGTACTTTGGTCTATATTGATGCGGGACATAGACAGCCAGCTGATGACCAATCCATTAGTGCAATGGATGGCTGGAAGCATTTGTCTTTGCCTTTGCAATACCACAGAAGCAATGCATGGTCAATGTACAGCAATGACACACCTGTGTGAACAGCCAGGAGACCCCCCCCCCCCCCATGTTATGTTACATAGTTACATAGTTAGTACGGTCGAAAAAAGACATATGTCCATCAAGTTCAACCAGGGAATTAAGGGGTAGGGGTGTGGCGCGATATTGGGGAAGGGATGAGATTTTATATTTCTTCATAAGCATTAATCTTATTTTGTCAATTAGGAACATTCAGCACCCACCCGCTATCAAGGCAGCTGCCTATCATGTCATGCCCTACCTGCACAGGTGTGCTGGCTACTCAAATGATCCAATTAAGGAGGCCATTTAGTCAGCAGCAGCAGAAGTCCTGTGCCTGGACGCTCCAACAGCGGCCAGACACAAGCAGAAGCAGAAGCAGCAGAAGCAGCAGCAGCACCACCTTTTGTTTTTTGGCTGCAGCAGCAGCAAGGCCCACAGGGCTGGCTAGCTGGCTAGCCAGCAAGCAGGTAGCAATGAAAGTAGGAATCTTTCTTTTTAACCCTGTAAGGGGGTGGTGCACTGTACCCGAAGATACTGCCATATCGGGTCAATGCATAGGGCGACGGAAGCAAGCTTCGAAATCGGCCCCCGTTCTCAAAAATCCATTTAATATATGGTCCCCAGATAGGGGACGTATCAGATATTAAACTGATAAGAACAGATACTACACTTGATCTTAGCCAAAAGGCCGAGAAGCGATAACCGTGAAAGGGGCGGGCCCAACAAGGTGCCCTTCATGGGCACTATCACTGCTTGCTGTCAGGGAGGCTGCCAGACAATTTTCCATGCACACTCTGGGCTGGGGGGCAGTCAACCACCAGTACACACAGCAGAACCTAAACCCATACCATTATTGCTAAGCAGCAAGACAGGGGCCCATTGCACTCCCACGGGGCCTTTTTAAATGCAATCCATAACCCGGATTTGCCAGGAACCCTTCTTACTCCTCCTACTTGCATGTGACACTGGGCTTAGGATCTGCATAGGAAACACACACACAAGCACACACCTACCTTTGTTGCCTGCAGATGCCTCCTTGGCTGTCCCCAAACGGTATCAAACCAACACCCACGGGAAGCTGTAAGCATAGAGGACATGCCTGCACCCCATTGGACTTACCTGTGTGGGTTAAATCCGGGTTATTTGACAACCTATGGCGGTGATGGTTCTGCTCAGGCAGAGCAGTGCTGATGCTCCTCATAAAGCTGTCGCTGCTGTGAAGGTTCTAGGTGACATCACAAATCCCTATGGTTACATACACAACAAAGCTGGGTTGTTGTTGTTTACACTCTGCAAGGCCTGTGGAAGTGAGTGACATCATAGCACTGTAGTTCTGAGGGTTCTAGATGGATGCAACAATCTCCTGTTGCTTCTATGAAGGCCATAATAGACGACATCACCAAACAGCTCCATAGTCACATACACAGCAAAGGAGAGATGTTGTTTACACCTAGTGATGTCAGTGGTATTGAGTGACATCACAGCACAGTGCTAAGGCTCCTGGGCCTGGACACAGCAGCGGCTGCAATATCTCAACGGAGAATATGTTTATATATATGTGTGTGTGTGCGCGTATATATATATATATATATATATATATATATATATATATATATATATAGATATATTTCTCCGCCGAAATCACTTTTAAACCCATTTCCACCTTTTTTTCCCTTCTCTTCCTCTTACTTTTTTTTCACGTTTTTTTACGTTTTTCTCCTTTTCGCCTCTTTTCTGGGCGTATTATTCTTCTTTTTCTTCTTTTTTTTCGTCTAATGCATACCCCATCAGTGCAGCAATGCTTATTCAATACCGCCAGCAGATGGAGACACTGGGGGATAATTTTCTAAGGATTTATACTGATTTTTCCTGTCTGAATTTGTCGCACAGAAAGTTGCAGGCCAAATATGTGTGACATTTCTGCGACTTTAGCTTCTAGAGCATTTTTACAACATTATACATAGGTGCTGAATACATAAAAAGCGACTGTTCAGCGACAGACAAGTCGCATCGGCTGAAAGTAGGCCAGAATGTCAGTCCATGTTGGAGCAGGTTTAGATACAGTCTAAAGTATAGATCTCAAAGTCTGTGCACAGAATTTAGCAAGGGCCTCGCACCTTCTGATGCATCAGGTAGGTGCACAATAGCATAGCCTAACCCTCTGTACTTTGGTCTATATTGATGCGGGACATAGACAGCCAGCTGATGACCAATCCATTAGTGCAATGGATGGCTGGAAGCATTTGTCTTTGCCTTTGCAATACCACAGAAGCAATGCATGGTCAATGTACAGCAATGACACACCTGTGTGAACAGCCAGGAGACCCCCCCCCCATGTTATGTTACATAGTTACATAGTTAGTACGGTCGAAAAAAGACATATGTCCATCAAGTTCAACCAGGGAATTAAGGGGTAGGGGTGTGGCGCGATATTGGGGAAGGGATGAGATTTTATATTTCTTCATAAGCATTAATTGGAAATTTTCCTATCTTAGGTGACGGAAAATTTGGATTTTATTAAAAACAAGACGCGAGTATTATGCTTTTAAACTTCTTTACTGAACTTCAGCAGCAAATATAAACTGTATGTATTAACAAGAAAAAATAATTTTTGGAGGCATATAAAGAGTATATGGCTGAACAATCTAGGGTGCAACCTAGTATCATGTCCTGTATCATTGGCCAATCAGACAGCAAGGCAGGTGATAAAGGTGACCGATTCCCAGGTATCTCCCTTCTTCTTTGCAACGTTACATCAAACAGGAAATAGTAACCGGAATATCAACAAGTGAAGAGGATGTAGGATGAATAAAAGACGAAGAAATACGGGATCCATGAAGTCTTGTCCACATTGATGTTCAATGATGGTTGGAAATCACTGAGGAGCTGTTTCAGAAATAAGCAAAAACAACAAGTTATAGGGATGGGAATTGGGAGGGATAATACTCGCGTCTTGTTTTTAATAAAATCCAAATTTTCCGTCACCTAAGATAGGAAAATTTCCAATTTTATGGCAAAACAAGACGCTTCGTATTATGCTTAGTTTAAAGCTTAATCGTAATAAACATAATATATATTGAAACAACCCATTCTGAGTAACATTAGCAATTATTACAATAGTAACATAGAAACATGGGATTCGGGTCTGAAGTAAAAGGTTTTGAAAGTAGAGTCGGAAGACCAATCAGCCGCTTTTAATAGATCTGAAAGGGAAGCGCCAGATTGGAAAAGTTTGGTTGAGACTGCACTTCTGGCAGAATGGGCCGTAAATTTGGATACATCGATACCGGCTAAATGCATGGTTTGTTTAACCCATCTAGCTAGAGTGGGAGAGGATACAGGAGCGTGAGGTTTGCAGAAGGAAATCAGCAATTGGGAAGATGATGGAGACCGAAGAGATTCAGTTCTGGATTCATAGGAACGAAGACAGCGAACTACACAAAGTTTCTCCTGATGAGGAAAAGAAGGGTAAAAAACGGAGTGGAGATTTGTTTTTGTACGACGAAATATGGAAAAAACAACACCTTGAGGTGTAAACTGTCTGCGAGAAATGTCTAGTGATCTTACATCAGAGACTCTTTTGATCGAAACAATACACAAGAGAGTGGTAAGTTTGAATGATAGGAATTTTAATGATAACGAATCATTATCTTCCCAAGAAATGAACATGTCAAGAATAATATTTATATTCCACGTAGAAGTATATTTCGGTGCAGGAGGTCTACGAAAGCGAATGCCTTTAAGGAGTTGACAAACTAAAGGGTGTCTACCCACCGGAATGGAGTCTATCGGAAGGTGCTTAGAAGAAATTGCCGAACGATAGAGGTTAATCGTCCTATAAGCTTTGCCAGCATCAAAAGAGGCTGCTAAGAAATTCAAGATGTGAGATATAGATGTTCGAAAGGGATCCAGATGTCGTTGATCGCACCAATGAGACCATATTCCCCAGGCTGATCGGTAAGCTGATTTGGTACCCGGGGCCCATGCATCTGAAAGGATGTCCTGAGTCGATTTTGAAAATTGGAGGTTAGATCTTGGTGACCCGAAATCATCCAGGCCACCAGAAGTAGTTGGCCTGACGTTATCAGAGGATGACAATTCCCCTGAGGGTCCAGTAGAAGATCGTGAGTGGATGGAAGGAGACGAGGAAAGTCTATGAGAAGATGTAGGATTTGGGGAAACCACGATTGAGTCGGCCAAAGAGGAGTGATAAGAACTAGAGTAGATTTCTGAACCGTGGTTTGGAATAAGACTCGAGGGATGAGGTTGAATGGAGGAAACGCGTATAGGGTTTTTTGAGGCCAAAATTGCAGGAAAGCGTCCACACCCAGAGCTTCTGGGTCCGGACGCCAACTGAAAAATAGAGGCAATTGAGTGTTCAAACGGGAGGCAAAAAGGTCCATGTGAAGAGGACCCCATAGAGAATTGAGTTCCTGAAAGATTGGAAGAAGTAACTTCCAATCGCTGGAATCCGTAAGGTAGCGAGAGTACCAATCCGCTACTGAGTTGGAAATCCCGGGTAGATATTCCGCTTTTATGGTTATCTGTCTGTCTAGACAAAAATGCCAAAAGTCTTTGACAAAGTTCGCAAGAGTCTTGGATGCTGTACCTCCCAAGTGGTTGATGTACTGGACAGCGGAAATGTTGTCCATGCGAAGGAGAATACAACAATGGGAGGAATTTTTTGCAAAACTTTTTAATGCAAAAAATCCTGCCATAAGTTCCAGACAATTTATGTGTAGTTGGGCTTCTGATGGGGACCATTTCCCTCCAGTGGAAAGAGAACCGCAGTGAGCTCCCCATCCGGAAAGGCTCGCATCCGATTCTATAATGATGTCTGGATTCGGATGGAAGATTGCCTTGCCATTCCAGGTCTCTATGTGAGCGAGCCACCAAAGAAGTTCTTCTTTGGCATCTGAAGATAGGGGAATCTCGTCTGAGTAACCGAGACCTTCTCTCAAATGACGAATCTTTAGGCGTTGGAGAGCCCTGTAATGAAGAGGGGCTGGAAATATAGCCTGGATCGAGGCTGATAAAAGACCCACTATTCGAGCTATCGTCCTTAAAGATATTATGTCTTTGCGGAGAATTTGCCGGATTTCCTTCCGGATAGTCTTCAATCTCCTTGGGGGAAGGCTCAGAGTGGTCAACTGGGTGTTGATCATGAAGCCTAAAAATTCTAGATTTTGAGAGGGGGTTAAGATTGATTTCTTGTGATTTATAAGAAAACCCAGATGAGTCAGAAGAGTTAGAGTCCAACTCATGTGGAGCAAAAGTAACTCTTTTGATTGGGCCATAAGGAGAATATCGTCGAGATAGATGATAAGACGAACCCCTCGACTTCTGAGAGAAGCCACTACTGGTTTCAGTAGTTTTGTAAAACACCACGGGGCTGATGATAGACCGAAAGGGAGGCAAGTGAATTGCCATCTCTTGTCTTCCCACAGGAATTGAAGGAAGATTTGAGAAGAAGGATGAATTGGGACTGTCAGATAAGCATCCTTCAAATCTATTTTTATTAGCCAGTCGTGTTTCATTAGAATGTCCCTTAGTAAGTGTATGCCCTCCATCTTGAAGTGGCGATAGATCACTAAGTTGTTCAAAAGTTTCAGATTGATCACTGGTCTGTGACCACCTTCTTTCTTTTTCACCAGAAATAAGTTGCTGATGAAACCTGGTGAGTGGGACTGAGCTGGGATAATTGCTCGTTTGGCAATCAAATCTCTGATTTCTTGGTCTATAAGAGTCCTGTCTGCTTGAGAGAATTGAATTGGATGGGGTAGGTAAGTTTGGACAGGAAGGGAGACAAACTCTATTTGATAACCTTTGATTGTATTTAGAATCCAAGAGTCGGATGTAATTGTATGCCAGTTGTGGAAAAAATACAGGAGTCTTCCCCCTAGGGGAATATCTTGGGAAGAAAATTGTGATAGGCTTACCTGTGGGAGGTCTTGAGCGAGGGTATCCTCTTTGACCTCTAGCCCGCCATGGTCTGCCCCTGTAGGGAAAAAAGGGAGGGGGGGCGGAGGAGGACCCTGAAAATTGAGAGGATGGTTGAGGATAGGAGCCTCTGGTATATTTATGTTGGGAGGATCGGCCGGAAAAACGGCCCCGTCCTTTTCCGGCCTTTCCAAAAACACGTTGGGAGAAAACTTTTTTCATAGATACTTGGGCCTTATTCAGTGAGGAGAAAAGGCCGACGTATTTATTTAATTCCTTAATAAAATCTTCCCCAAATAGCATGCCTTTGGTGGGGTTGGGAGGTTCCACCGTGGCCAAGTTAGTCAGTTGGGGGTCAATTTTTAAAAGAATGGAACGTTTTCGTTCATTAGAAAGGGAATTGTTTGCGTTCCCGAAAAAACATATGGCCCTTTGGGCCCACCCTTTAAGGGTTTCCGTATCTACCGGAGTATTGGAGATGGAAGCTACCTCAGCTAGGTCCAATATTTTAGTTAGTGGACCCATAAGATCCATCAGTTTGTCTTGACAAGACTGGAAGCTTCTATCTATCCCTTTTTTGGGATTTTTCCCCGTTTTAAAGAGAAATTTGGAAATTAACGGGTCCAACTCTGGAGTGCAAGAAGCATTATTCGGCAGTGTTGGCCTAGGGCATTCTGCCTTTAACTTATTGCGTGATGGTTTATCCAGAGGTTTGTTGGCCCATAGGGAGAAAAACTCGGCCACTTTAGAGTTTGGAAGCCATTCCCCCGATCGGGGATGGCATATTAAAGCCGGGTCAAAATATGTATCTCCGGATTCAGTTAGCATAGCTTCCTCCTGACTGCCAGGGTCATCATGATTAGAATCACTGTCCTCCGAAACATAGAGTATTTGATCCACGTCCTCTATATCGGAGTCTTCTGACTCATTGGAGGAGGGAACTCGGTAGGAGTCTGGTTTAGCTCTGAAGCTAGGTTTTCTAGTTTTGCTACTATGAGCCTCCTCATGGGATGAGGGTGAATTATGGGGCTTATGGGAATCACTACTGATGGATGTCTGCTTGCGCTCTGTAGAGTGAGATCGTGAAGAGTCTTGGCGCATCCCAGAGGTAGTTTTATCACTCTTAGAGGGATATGGGCCGTCTGATGTGTGGCGTTTTTTAGATTTCGCCTTACCTGATCCCTTAAGTCCCTTAGCTAGTTGGGACACAGACTCTTTTGGGGACCAGAATTGATCTGATGGAGTCGTGGGAGGTAAAATGTTCATAGGTAAGTTAGTCATATTTGTGGGTTGTGAGCGTGCTAACGCCAGAGCCACAGACTGGTCAATGGAATTCTGCAATGCAGAGACCGCGGTTTGAACCGCTGTATTAATAGACTTTGATATTGAAGCATCTACCAGAGATTGTAAATTCTCTGGTAATGCATTCTCAGTAGATGGAGTCTTATTATCAGCAGACATTGTGAGGGTATAAGAGAGGTATTGAAACCAATATCTATATGAATATGGATAAGGAATAATAATAGGTGAAAGTTAATTAACTATGATTAATTATGTACTAAAACAATGTATTATTACAATGGATAAAGGACTATCAATGTAAGTAAGATTTATGAGAGAAAAAAAATGGAGGAAACTACTGAAAACTACCACAAGGTGGTAGTACAGGATAAGGGATGAAACAGTTGTTTAACCTGAGGGGAAACAGATAATAATAAAATGGAGGATACTGAAGTAATGTTGTATCTATTTGTTGCCAATGGGCGACGCGTCCGCCGGGTTCTGTCACTCTGAGGAGAATGACGAGATCCCGCGGACGTTAGACAGAGGATGACCGCTCTGTCTGCAAGTCTCGCGAGACTTGCGCGTGCGCGCGCGCGGCGAATATGAGAAAATGTTCGCGACGCAGTAATGGCGGAGGTCTGCCAAGGGAGAGGAAAAAAGAAGATAGAAAGGTATGTATAGTGGAAGCAATCGTGAAATTGAATATTATGAGGGTCGGAATGACCATAAGCACCGGAAAGAACAGGGAATAATACTTGGGTGAGATATAAAAGGAAGAATAGTTGAGGGAGGAATAAGTTAAAATAAAGAGTATTGAGGAAAAAATTTATTAATTTCTTCAGAATATAGAGAGAATGAACAGAGGGTATAGGACCCGAAATATGTATATAGCAGTACAATGTAAGAAATTCAATGTATAGAAAAAACCATTAATAGGATAAGGTATGAAATGGAAGGAAAAAATAAATATGGAAAATGAAAATAAATGGAAAATAGTAATAAATGAAATTAGTAAATGAATTAATCAAAATAATATTGAAATAATAGAATATATGAGGTAATTGTTTGTGAGAGAAAAAATGAACTTATCTTTGTCACACTGCTGAGCAGCAAAGAAGAAGGGAGATACCTGGGAATCGGTCACCTTTATCACCTGCCTTGCTGTCTGATTGGCCAATGATACAGGACATGATACTAGGTTGCACCCTAGATTGTTCAGCCATATACTCTTTATATGCCTCAAAAAATTATTTTTTCTTGTTAATACATACAGTTTATATTTGCTGCTGAAGTTCAGTAAAGAAGTTTAAAAGCATAATACGAAGCGTCTTGTTTTGCCATAAAATCTTATTTTGTCAATTAGGAACATTCAGCACCCACCCGCTATCAAGGCAGCTGCCTATCATGTCATGCCCTACCTGCACAGGTGTGCTGGCTACTCAAATGATCCAATTAAGGAGGCCATTTAGTCAGCAGCAGCAGAAGTCCTGTGCCTGGACGCTCCAACAGCGGCCAGACACAAGCAGAAGCAGAAGCAGCAGAAGCAGCAGCAGCACCACCTTTTGTTTTTTGGCTGCAGCAGCAGCAAGGCCCACAGGGCTGGCTAGCTGGCTAGCCAGCAAGCAGGTAGCAATGAAAGTAGGAATCTTTCTTTTTAACCCTGTAAGGGGGTGGTGCACTGTACCCGAAGATACTGCCATATCGGGTCAATGCATAGGGCGACGGAAGCAAGCTTCGAAATCGGCCCCCGTTCTCAAAAATCCATTTAATATATGGTCCCCAGATAGGGGACGTATCAGATATTAAACTGATAAGAACAGATACTACACTTGATCTTAGCCAAAAGGCCGAGAAGCGATAACCGTGAAAGGGGCGGGCCCAACAAGGTGCCCTTCATGGGCACTATCACTGCTTGCTGTCAGGGAGGCTGCCAGACAATTTTCCATGCACACTCTGGGCTGGGGGGCAGTCAACCACCAGTACACACAGCAGAACCTAAACCCATACCATTATTGCTAAGCAGCAAGACAGGGGCCCATTGCACTCCCACGGGGCCTTTTTAAATGCAATCCATAACCCGGATTTGCCAGGAACCCTTCTTACTCCTCCTACTTGCATGTGACACTGGGCTTAGGATCTGCATAGGAAACACACACACAAGCACACACCTACCTTTGTTGCCTGCAGATGCCTCCTTGGCTGTCCCCAAACGGTATCAAACCAACACCCACGGGAAGCTGTAAGCATAGAGGACATGCCTGCACCCCATTGGACTTACCTGTGTGGGTTAAATCCGGGTTATTTGACAACCTATGGCGGTGATGGTTCTGCTCAGGCAGAGCAGTGCTGATGCTCCTCATAAAGCTGTCGCTGCTGTGAAGGTTCTAGGTGACATCACAAATCCCTATGGTTACATACACAACAAAGCTGGGTTGTTGTTGTTTACACTCTGCAAGGCCTGTGGAAGTGAGTGACATCATAGCACTGTAGTTCTGAGGGTTCTAGATGGATGCAACAATCTCCTGTTGCTTCTATGAAGGCCATAATAGACGACATCACCAAACAGCTCCATAGTCACATACACAGCAAAGGAGAGATGTTGTTTACACCTAGTGATGTCAGTGGTATTGAGTGACATCACAGCACAGTGCTAAGGCTCCTGGGCCTGGACACAGCAGCGGCTGCAATATCTCAACGGAGAATACGTTTATATATATGTGTGTGTGTGCGCGTATATATATATATATATATATATATATATATATATATATATATATATTTCTCCGCCGAAATCACTTTTAAACCCATTTCCACCTTTTTTTCCCTTCTCTTCCTCTTACTTTTTTTTCACGTTTTTTTACGTTTTTCTCCTTTTCGCCTCTTTTCTGGGCGTATTATTCTTCTTTTTCTTCTTTTTTTTCGTCTAATGCATACCCCATCAGTGCAGCAATGCTTATTCAATACCGCCAGCAGATGGAGACACTGGGGGATAATTTTCTAAGGATTTATACTGATTTTTCCTGTCTGAATTTGTCGCACAGAAAGTTGCAGGCCAAATATGTGTGACATTTCTGCGACTTTAGCTTCTAGAGCATTTTTACAACATTATACATAGGTGCTGAATACATAAAAAGCGACTGTTCAGCGACAGACAAGTCGCATCGGCTGAAAGTAGGCCAGAATGTCAGTCCATGTTGGAGCAGGTTTAGATACAGTCTAAAGTATAGATCTCAAAGTCTGTGCACAGAATTTAGCAAGGGCCTCGCACCTTCTGATGCATCAGGTAGGTGCACAATAGCATAGCCTAACCCTCTGTACTTTGGTCTATATTGATGCGGGACATAGACAGCCAGCTGATGACCAATCCATTAGTGCAATGGATGGCTGGAAGCATTTGTCTTTGCCTTTGCAATACCACAGAAGCAATGCATGGTCAATGTACAGCAATGACACACCTGTGTGAACAGCCAGGAGACCCCCCCCCCCATGTTATGTTACATAGTTACATAGTTAGTACGGTCGAAAAAAGACATATGTCCATCAAGTTCAACCAGGGAATTAAGGGGTAGGGGTGTGGCGCGATATTGGGGAAGGGATGAGATTTTATATTTCTTCATAAGCATTAATCTTATTTTGTCAATTAGGAACATTCAGCACCCACCCGCTATCAAGGCAGCTGCCTATCATGTCATGCCCTACCTGCACAGGTGTGCTGGCTACTCAAATGATCCAATTAAGGAGGCCATTTAGTCAGCAGCAGCAGAAGTCCTGTGCCTGGACGCTCCAACAGCGGCCAGACACAAGCAGAAGCAGAAGCAGCAGAAGCAGCAGCAGCACCACCTTTTGTTTTTTGGCTGCAGCAGCAGCAAGGCCCACAGGGCTGGCTAGCTGGCTAGCCAGCAAGCAGGTAGCAATGAAAGTAGGAATCTTTCTTTTTAACCCTGTAAGGGGGTGGTGCACTGTACCCGAAGATACTGCCATATCGGGTCAATGCATAGGGCGACGGAAGCAAGCTTCGAAATCGGCCCCCGTTCTCAAAAATCCATTTAATATATGGTCCCCAGATAGGGGACGTATCAGATATTAAACTGATAAGAACAGATACTACACTTGATCTTAGCCAAAAGGCCGAGAAGCGATAACCGTGAAAGGGGCGGGCCCAACAAGGTGCCCTTCATGGGCACTATCACTGCTTGCTGTCAGGGAGGCTGCCAGACAATTTTCCATGCACACTCTGGGCTGGGGGGCAGTCAACCACCAGTACACACAGCAGAACCTAAACCCATACCATTATTGCTAAGCAGCAAGACAGGGGCCCATTGCACTCCCACGGGGCCTTTTTAAATGCAATCCATAACCCGGATTTGCCAGGAACCCTTCTTACTCCTCCTACTTGCATGTGACACTGGGCTTAGGATCTGCATAGGAAACACACACACAAGCACACACCTACCTTTGTTGCCTGCAGATGCCTCCTTGGCTGTCCCCAAACGGTATCAAACCAACACCCACGGGAAGCTGTAAGCATAGAGGACATGCCTGCACCCCATTGGACTTACCTGTGTGGGTTAAATCCGGGTTATTTGACAACCTATGGCGGTGATGGTTCTGCTCAGGCAGAGCAGTGCTGATGCTCCTCATAAAGCTGTCGCTGCTGTGAAGGTTCTAGGTGACTTCACAAATCCCTATGGTTACATACACAACAAAGCTGGGTTGTTGTTGTTTACACTCTGCAAGGCCTGTGGAAGTGAGTGACATCATAGCACTGTAGTTCTGAGGGTTCTAGATGGATGCAACAATCTCCTGTTGCTTCTATGAAGGCCATAATAGACGACATCACCAAACAGCTCCATAGTCACATACACAGCAAAGGAGAGATGTTGTTTACACCTAGTGATGTCAGTGGTATTGAGTGACATCACAGCACAGTGCTAAGGCTCCTGGGCCTGGACACAGCAGCGGCTGCAATATCTCAACGGAGAATACGTTTATATATATGTGTGTGTGTGCGCGTATATATATATATATATATATATATATATATATATATTTCTCCGCCGAAATCACTTTTAAACCCATTTCCACCTTTTTTTCCCTTCTCTTTTTCTTACTTTTTTTTCACGTTTTTTTACGTTTTTCTCCTTTTCGCCTCTTTTCTGGGCGTATTATTCTTCTTTTTCTTCTTTTTTTTCGTCTAATGCATACCCCATCAGTGCAGCAATGCTTATTCAATACCGCCAGCAGATGGAGACACTGGGGGATAATTTTCTAAGGATTTATACTGATTTTTCCTGTCTGAATTTGTCGCACAGAAAGTTGCAGGCCAAATATGTGTGACATTTCTGCGACTTTAGCTTCTAGAGCATTTTTACAACATTATACATAGGTGCTGAATACATAAAAAGCGACTGTTCAGCGACAGACAAGTCGCATCGGCTGAAAGTAGGCCAGAATGTCAGTCCATGTTGGAGCAGGTTTAGATACAGTCTAAAGTATAGATCTCAAAGTCTGTGCACAGAATTTAGCAAGGGCCTCGCACCTTCTGATGCATCAGGTAGGTGCACAATAGCATAGCCTAACCCTCTGTACTTTGGTCTATATTGATGCGGGACATAGACAGCCAGCTGATGACCAATCCATTAGTGCAATGGATGGCTGGAAGCATTTGTCTTTGCCTTTGCAATACCACAGAAGCAATGCATGGTCAATGTACAGCAATGACACACCTGTGTGAACAGCCAGGAGACCCCCCCCCCCCCCCCATGTTATGTTACATAGTTACATAGTTAGTACGGTCGAAAAAAGACATATGTCCATTGTTACGCCGAGCGCTCCGGGTCCCCGCTCCTCCCCGGAGCGCTCGCTACACTCTCCTCACTGCAGCGCTCCGGTCAGATCCACTGACCCGGGGCGCTGCGATACCGCCTCCAGCCGGGATGCGATTCGCGATGCGGGTAGCGCCCGCTCGCGATGCGCACCCCGGCTCCCGTACCTGTCTCGCTCTCCGTCAGTCCTGTCCCGGCGCGCGCGGCCCCGCTCCCTAGGGCGCGCGCGCGCCGGGTCTTTGCGATTTAAAGGGCCACTGCGCCGCTGATTGGCGCAGTGGTTCCAATTAGTGTTATCACCTGTGCACTTCCCTATATCACCTCACTTCCCCTTCACTCCCTCGCCGGATCTTGTTGCCATCGTGCCAGTGAAAGCGTTTCCTTGTATGTTCCTAGCCTGTGTTCCAGACCTCCTGCCGTTGCCCCTGACTACGATCCTTGCTGCCTGCCCCGACCTTCTGCTACGTCCGACCTTGCTTCTGTCTACTCCCTTGTACCGCGCCTATCTTCAGCAGCCAGAGAGGTTGAGCCGTTGCTAGTGGATACGACCTGGTCACTACCGCCGCAGCAAGACCATCCCGCTTTGCGGCGGGCTCTGGTGAAAACCAGTAGTGACTTAGAACCGATCCACTAGCACGGTCCACGCCAATCCCTCTCTGGCACAGAGGATCCACTACCTGCCAGCCGGCATCGTGACAGTAGATCCGGCCATGGATCCCGCTGAAGTTCCTCTGCCAGTTGTCGCTGACCTCACCACGGTGGTCGCCCAGCAGTCACAACAGATAGCGCAACAAGGCCAACAGCTGTCTCAACTGACCGTTATGCTACAGCAGTTACTACCACAGCTTCAGCAATCATCTCCTCCGCCAGCTCCTGCACCTCCTCCGCAGCGAGTGGCCGCTTCTGGACTACGACTATCCTTGCCGGATAAATTTGATGGGGACTCTAAGTTTTGCCGTGGCTTTCTTTCCCAATGTTCATTGCACTTGGAGATGATGTCGGACCAGTTCCCCACTGAAAGGTCTAAGGTGGCTTTCGTAGTCAGCCTTCTGTCTGGAAAAGCCCTGTCTTGGGCCACACCGCTCTGGGACCGCAATGACCCCGTCACTGCCTCTGTACACTCCTTCTTCTCGGAAATTCGAAGTGTCTTTGAGGAACCTGCCCGAGCCTCTTCTGCTGAGACTGCCCTGTTGAACCTGGTCCAGGGTAATTCTTCCGTTGGCGAGTATGCCGTACAATTCCGTACTCTTGCTTCAGAATTATCCTGGAATAATGAGGCACTCTGCGCGACCTTTAAAAAAGGCCTATCCAGCAACATTAAAGATGTTCTGGCCGCACGAGAAATCCCTGCTAATCTACATGAACTCATTCACCTAGCCACTCGCATTGACATGCGTTTTTCCGAAAGGCGTCAGGAGCTCCGCCAGGATATGGACTCTGTTCGCACGAGGCGTTTCTTCTCCCCGGCTCCTCTCTCCTCTGGTCCCCTGCAATCTGTTCCTGTGTCTCCCGCCGTGGAGGCTATGCAGGTCGACCGGTCTCACCTGACACCTCAAGAGAGGACACGACGCCGCATGGAGAATCTCTGCCTGTACTGTGCTAGTACCGAACACTTTCTGAAGGATTGTCCTATCCGTCCTCCCCGCCTGGAAAGACGTACGCTGACTCCGCACAAAGGTGAGACAGTCCTTGATGTCTACTCTGCTTCTCCACGTCTTACTGTGCCTGTGCGGATGTCTGCCTCTGCCTTCTCCTTCTCTGCTGTGGCCTTCTTGGACTCCGGATCTGCAGGAAATTTTATTTTGGCCTCTCTCGTCAACAGGTTCAACATCCCGGTGACCAGTCTCGCCAGACCCCTCTACATCAATTGTGTAAACAATGAAAGATTGGACTGTACCATACGTTTCCGCACGGAGCCCCTTCTAATGTGCATCGGATCTCATCACGAGAGGATTGAACTTTTGGTCCTCCCCAATTGCACTTCTGAAATTCTCCTTGGACTTCCCTGGCTTCAACTTCATTCCCCAACCCTGGATTGGTCCACTGGGGAGATCAAGAGTTGGGGGCCCTCTTGTTCCAAGGACTGCCTAAAACCGGTTCCCAGTAACCCTTGCCGTGACTCTGTGGTTCCTCCTGTAACCGGTCTCCCTAAGGCCTATATGGACTTTGCGGACGTTTTTTGCAAAAAACAAGCTGAGACTCTACCTCCTCACAGGCCTTATGATTGTCCTATTGACCTCCTCCCGGGCACTACTCCACCCCGGGGCAGAATCTATCCTCTGTCCGTCCCAGAGACTCTTGCCATGTCTGAATACGTCCAGGAAAATTTAAAAAAGGGCTTTATCCGTAAATCCTCCTCTCCTGCCGGAGCCGGATTTTTCTTTGTGTCCAAAAAAGATGGCTCTCTACGTCCTTGCATTGACTACCGCGGTCTTAATAAAATCACGGTTAAGAACCGCTACCCCCTACCCCTCATCTCTGAACTCTTTGATCGCCTCCAAGGTGCCCACATTTTTACCAAACTGGACTTAAGAGGTGCTTATAATCTCATCCGCATCAGAGAGGGGGATGAATGGAAAACGGCATTTAACACCAGAGATGGACACTTTGAGTATCTGGTCATGCCCTTTGGCCTGTGCAACGCCCCTGCCGTCTTCCAAGACTTTGTTAATGAAATTTTTCGTGATCTCCTATACTCCTGTGTTGTTGTATATCTGGACGATATCCTGATTTTTTCTGCCAATCTAGAAGAACACCGCCAGCATGTCCGTATGGTTCTTCAGAGACTTCGTGACAATCAACTCTATGCCAAAATAGAGAAATGTCTGTTTGAATGCCAATCTCTTCCTTTCCTAGGATACTTGGTCTCTGGCCAGGGACTACAAATGGATCCAGACAAACTCTCTGCCGTCTTAGATTGGCCACGCCCCTCCGGACTCCGTGCCATCCAACGTTTTTTGGGGTTCGCCAATTATTACAGGCAATTTATTCCACATTTTTCTACCGTTGTGGCTCCTATTGTGGCTTTAACCAAAAAAAATGCCGATCCCAAGTCTTGGCCTCCTCAAGCGGAAGACGCCTTTAAACGGCTCAAGTCTGCCTTTTCTTCGGCTCCCGTGCTCTCCAGACCTGACCCATCTACACCCTTCCTTTTGGAGGTTGATGCCTCCTCAGTGGGAGCTGGAGCTGTCCTTCTACAAAAAAACTCTTCCGGGCATGCTGTTACTTGTGGTTTTTTTTCTAGGACCTTCTCTCCGGCGGAGAGGAACTACTCCATCGGGGATCGAGAGCTTCTAGCCATTAAATTAGCACTTGAGGAATGGAGGCATCTGCTGGAGGGATCAAGATTTCCAGTTATTATTTACACCGATCACAAGAACCTCTCCTACCTCCAGTCTGCCCAACGGCTGAATCCTCGTCAGGCCAGGTGGTCTCTGTTCTTTGCCTGATTTAATTTTGAAATTCACTTTCGGCCTGCCGATAAGAACATTAGGGCCGATGCTCTCTCTCGTTCCTCAGATGCTTCTGAAGTTGAACTCTCTCCTCAACACATCATTCCTCCTGACTGCCTGATTTCCACTTCTCCAGCCTCCATCAGGCAAACTCCTCCAGGAAAGACCTTTGTTTCTCCACGCCAACGCCTCGGAATCCTCAAATGGGGTCACTCCTCCCATCTCGCAGGTCATGCGGGCATCAAGAAATCTGTGCAACTCATCTCTCGCTTCTATTGGTGGCCGACTCTAGAGACTGATGTGGTGGACTTTGTGCGAGCCTGCACTATCTGTGCCCGGGATAAGACTCCTCGCCAGAAGCCCGCTGGTTTTCTTCATCCTCTGCCTGTCCCCGAACAGCCTTGGTCTCTGATTGGTATGGATTTTATTACTGACTTACCCCCATCCCATGGCAACACTGTTATTTGGGTGGTCGTTGATCGATTCTCCAAAATGGCACATTTCATCCCTCTTCCTGGTCTTCCTTCAGCGCCTCAGTTGGCTAAACATTTTTTTGTACACATTTTTCGTCTTCACGGGTTGCCTACGCAGATCGTCTCGGATAGAGGCGTCCAATTCGTGTCTAAATTCTGGAGGGCTCTCTGTAAACAACTCAAGATTAAATTAAATTTTTCTTCTGCATATCATCCTCAATCCAATGGACAAGTAGAAAGAATTAACCAGGTCTTGGGTGATTATTTACGACATTTTGTTTCCTCCCGCCAGGATGACTGGGCAGATCTTCTACCTTGGGCCGAATTCTCGTATAATTTCAGAGTCTCTGAATCTTCCTCCAAATCCCCATTTTTCGTGGTGTACGGCCGTCACCCTCTTCCCCCCCTCCCTACCCCCTTGCCCTCTGGTCTGCCCGCTGTGGATGAAATTTCTCGTGATCTTTCCATCATATGGAGAGAGACCCAAAATTCTCTCTTACAGGCTTCTTCACGCATGAAGAAATTCGCGGATAAGAAAAGAAGAGCTCCTCCCATTTTTTCCCCTGGAGACAAGGTATGGCTCTCCGCTAAATATGTCCGCTTCCGTGTCCCTAGCTATAAGTTGGGACCACGCTATCTTGGTCCTTTCAAAATTTTGCGCCAGATTAATCCTGTCTCTTACAAACTTCTTCTTCCTCCTTCTCTTCGTATTCCTAATGCCTTTCACGTTTCTCTTCTTAAACCACTTATCATTAACCGTTTCTCTCCCAAATCTGTTCCTCCCACTCCTGTCTCCGGCTCCTCGGACATCTTCTCCGTCAAAGAGATCTTAGCATCAAAAAAGGTCAGAGGGAAAACCTTCTTTTTAGTGGATTGGGAGGGTTGTGGTCCAGAAGAGAGGTCCTGGGAACCTGAGGACAATATCCTGGACAAAAATCTGGTCCTCAGGTTCTCAGGCTCCAAGAAGAGGGGGAGACCCAAGGGGGGGGGGTACTGTTACGCCGAGCGCTCCGGGTCCCCGCTCCTCCCCGGAGCGCTCGCTACACTCTCCTCACTGCAGCGCTCCGGTCAGATCCACTGACCCGGGGCGCTGCGATACCGCCTCCAGCCGGGATGCGATTCGCGATGCGGGTAGCGCCCGCTCGCGATGCGCACCCCGGCTCCCGTACCTGACTCGCTCTCCGTCAGTCCTGTCCCGGCGCGCGCGGCCCCGCTCCCTAGGGCGCGCGCGCGCCGGGTCTTTGCGATTTAAAGGGCCACTGCGCCGCTGATTGGCGCAGTGGTTCCAATTAGTGTTATCACCTGTGCACTTCCCTATATCACCTCACTTCCCCTTCACTCCCTCGCCGGATCTTGTTGCCATCGTGCCAGTGAAAGCGTTTCCTTGTGTGTTCCTAGCCTGTGTTCCAGACCTCCTGCCGTTGCCCCTGACTACGATCCTTGCTGCCTGCCCCGACCTTCTGCTACGTCCGACCTTGCTTCTGTCTACTCCCTTGTACCGCGCCTATCTTCAGCAGCCAGAGAGGTTGAGCCGTTGCTAGTGGATACGACCTGGTCACTACCGCCGCAGCAAGACCATCCCGCTTTGCGGCGGGCTCTGGTGAAAACCAGTAGTGACTTAGAACCGATCCACTAGCACGGTCCACGCCAATCCCTCTCTGGCACAGAGGATCCACTACCTGCCAGCCGGCATCGTGACATCCATCAAGTTCAACCAGGGAATTAAGGGGTAGGGGTGTGGCGCGATATTGGGGAAGGGATGAGATTTTATATTTCTTCATAAGCATTAATCTTATTTTGTCAATTAGGAACATTCAGCACCCACCCGCTATCAAGGCAGCTGCCTATCATGTCATGCCCTACCTGCACAGGTGTGCTGGCTACTCAAATGATCCAATTAAGGAGGCCATTTAGTCAGCAGCAGCAGAAGTCCTGTGCCTGGACGCTCCAACAGCGGCCAGACACAAGCAGAAGCAGAAGCAGCAGAAGCAGCAGCAGCACCACCTTTTGTTTTTTGGCTGCAGCAGCAGCAAGGCCCACAGGGCTGGCTAGCTGGCTAGCCAGCAAGCAGGTAGCAATGAAAGTAGGAATCTTTCTTTTTAACCCTGTAAGGGGGTGGTGCACTGTACCCGAAGATACTGCCATATCGGGTCAATGCATAGGTCGACGGAAGCAAGCTTCGAAATCGGCCCCCGTTCTCAAAAATCCATTTAATATATGGTCCCCAGATAGGGGACGTATCAGATATTAAACTGATAAGAACAGATACTACACTTGATCTTAGCCAAAAGGCCGAGAAGCGATAACCGTGAAAGGGGCGGGCCCAACAAGGTGCCCTTCATGGGCACTATCACTGCTTGCTGTCAGGGAGGCTGCCAGACAATTTTCCATGCACACTCTGGGCTGGGGGGCAGTCAACCACCAGTACACACAGCAGAACCTAAACCCATACCATTATTGCTAAGCAGCAAGACAGGGGCCCATTGCACTCCCACGGGGCCTTTTTAAATGCAATCCATAACCCGGATTTGCCAGGAACCCTTCTTACTCCTCCTACTTGCATGTGACACTGGGCTTAGGATCTGCATAGGAAACACACACACAAGCACACACCTACCTTTGTTGCCTGCAGATGCCTCCTTGGCTGTCCCCAAACGGTATCAAACCAACACCCACGGGAAGCTGTAAGCATAGAGGACATGCCTGCACCCCATTGGACTTACCTGTGTGGGTTAAATCCGGGTTATTTGACAACCTATGGCGGTGATGGTTCTGCTCAGGCAGAGCAGTGCTGATGCTCCTCATAAAGCTGTCGCTGCTGTGAAGGTTCTAGGTGACATCACAAATCCCTATGGTTACATACACAACAAAGCTGGGTTGTTGTTGTTTACACTCTGCAAGGCCTGTGGAAGTGAGTGACATCATAGCACTGTAGTTCTGAGGGTTCTAGATGGATGCAACAATCTCCTGTTGCTTCTATGAAGGCCATAATAGACGACATCACCAAACAGCTCCATAGTCACATACACAGCAAAGGAGAGATGTTGTTTACACCTAGTGATGTCAGTGGTATTGAGTGACATCACAGCACAGTGCTAAGGCTCCTGGGCCTGGACACAGCAGCGGCTGCAATATCTCAACGGAGAATACGTTTATATATATGTGTGTGTGTGCGCGTATATATATATATATATATATATATATATATATATATATATATATATATATATATTTCTCCGCCGAAATCACTTTTAAACCCATTTCCACCTTTTTTTCCCTTCTCTTCCTCTTACTTTTTTTTCACGTTTTTTTACGTTTTTCTCCTTTTCGCCTCTTTTCTGGGCGTATTATTCTTCTTTTTCTTCTTTTTTTTCGTCTAATGCATACCCCATCAGTGCAGCAATGCTTATTCAATACCGCCAGCAGATGGAGACACTGGGGGATAATTTTCTAAGGATTTATACTGATTTTTCCTGTCTGAATTTGTCGCACAGAAAGTTGCAGGCCAAATATGTGTGACATTTCTGCGACTTTAGCTTCTAGAGCATTTTTACAACATTATACATAGGTGCTGAATACATAAAAAGCGACTGTTCAGCGACAGACAAGTCGCATCGGCTGAAAGTAGGCCAGAATGTCAGTCCATGTTGGAGCAGGTTTAGATACAGTCTAAAGTATAGATCTCAAAGTCTGTGCACAGAATTTAGCAAGGGCCTCGCACCTTCTGATGCATCAGGTAGGTGCACAATAGCATAGCCTAACCCTCTGTACTTTGGTCTATATTGATGCGGGACATAGACAGCCAGCTGATGACCAATCCATTAGTGCAATGGATGGCTGGAAGCATTTGTCTTTGCCTTTGCAATACCACAGAAGCAATGCATGGTCAATGTACAGCAATGACACACCTGTGTGAACAGCCAGGAGACCCCCCCCCCCCCCATGTTATGTTACATAGTTACATAGTTAGTACGGTCGAAAAAAGACATATGTCCATCAAGTTCAACCAGGGAATTAAGGGGTAGGGGTGTGGCGCGATATTGGGGAAGGGATGAGATTTTATATTTCTTCATAAGCATTAATCTTATTTTGTCAATTAGGAACATTCAGCACCCACCCGCTATCAAGGCAGCTGCCTATCATGTCATGCCCTACCTGCACAGGTGTGCTGGCTACTCAAATGATCCAATTAAGGAGGCCATTTAGTCAGCAGCAGCAGAAGTCCTGTGCCTGGACGCTCCAACAGCGGCCAGACACAAGCAGCAGCAGAAGCAGCAGCAGCACCACCTTTTGTTTTTTGGCTGCAGCAGCAGCAAGGCCCACAGGGCTGGCTAGCTGGCTAGCCAGCAAGCAGGTAGCAATGAAAGTAGGAATCTTTCTTTTTAACCCTGTAAGGGGGTGGTGCACTGTACCCGAAGATACTGCCATATCGGGTCAATGCATAGGTCGACGGAAGCAAGCTTCGAAATCGGCCCCCGTTCTCAAAAATCCATTTAATATATGGTCCCCAGATAGGGGACGTATCAGATATTAAACTGATAAGAACAGATACTACACTTGATCTTAGCCAAAAGGCCGAGAAGCGATAACCGTGAAAGGGGCGGGCCCAACAAGGTGCCCTTCATGGGCACTATCACTGCTTGCTGTCAGGGAGGCTGCCAGACAATTTTCCATGCACACTCTGGGCTGGGGGGCAGTCAACCACCAGTACACACAGCAGAACCTAAACCCATACCATTATTGCTAAGCAGCAAGACAGGGGCCCATTGCACTCCCACGGGGCCTTTTTAAATGCAATCCATAACCCGGATTTGCCAGGAACCCTTCTTACTCCTCCTACTTGCATGTGACACTGGGCTTAGGATCTGCATAGGAAACACACACACAAGCACACACCTACCTTTGTTGCCTGCAGATGCCTCCTTGGCTGTCCCCAAACGGTATCAAACCAACACCCACGGGAAGCTGTAAGCATAGAGGACATGCCTGCACCCCATTGGACTTACCTGTGTGGGTTAAATCCGGGTTATTTGACAACCTATGGCGGTGATGGTTCTGCTCAGGCAGAGCAGTGCTGATGCTCCTCATAAAGCTGTCGCTGCTGTGAAGGTTCTAGGTGACATCACAAATCCCTATGGTTACATACACAACAAAGCTGGGTTGTTGTTGTTTACACTCTGCAAGGCCTGTGGAAGTGAGTGACATCATAGCACTGTAGTTCTGAGGGTTCTAGATGGATGCAACAATCTCCTGTTGCTTCTATGAAGGCCGTAATAGACGACATCACCAAACAGCTCCATAGTCACATACACAGCAAAGGAGAGATGTTGTTTACACCTAGTGATGTCAGTGGTATTGAGTGACATCACAGCACAGTGCTAAGGCTCCTGGGCCTGGACACAGCAGCGGCTGCAATATCTCAACGGAGAATACGTTTATATATATGTGTGTGTGTGCGCGTATATATATATATATATATATATATATATATATATATATATATATATATTTCTCCGCCGAAATCACTTTTAAACCCATTTCCACCTTTTTTTCCCTTCTCTTCCTCTTACTTTTTTTTCACGTTTTTTTTACGTTTTTCTCCTTTTCGCCTCTTTTCTGGGCGTATTATTCTTCTTTTTCTTCTTTTTTTTCGTCTAATGCATACCCCATCAGTGCAGCAATGCTTATTCAATACCGCCAGCAGATGGAGACACTGGGGGATAATTTTCTAAGGATTTATACTGATTTTTCCTGTCTGAATTTGTCGCACAGAAAGTTGCAGGCCAAATATGTGTGACATTTCTGCGACTTTAGCTTCTAGAGCATTTTTACAACATTATACATAGGTGCTGAATACATAAAAAGCGACTGTTCAGCGACAGACAAGTCGCATCGGCTGAAAGTAGGCCAGAATGTCAGTCCATGTTGGAGCAGGTTTAGATACAGTCTAAAGTATAGATCTCAAAGTCTGTGCACAGAATTTAGCAAGGGCCTCGCACCTTCTGATGCATCAGGTAGGTGCACAATAGCATAGCCTAACCCTCTGTACTTTGGTCTATATTGATGCGGGACATAGACAGCCAGCTGATGACCAATCCATTAGTGCAATGGATGGCTGGAAGCATTTGTCTTTGCCTTTGCAATACCACAGAAGCAATGCATGGTCAATGTACAGCAATGACACACCTGTGTGAACAGCCAGGAGACCCCCCCCCCCCCATGTTATGTTACATAGTTACATAGTTAGTACGGTCGAAAAAAGACATATGTCCATCAAGTTCAACCAGGGAATTAAGGGGTAGGGGTGTGGCGCGATATTGGGGAAGGGATGAGATTTTATATTTCTTCATAAGCATTAATCTTATTTTGTCAATTAGGAACATTCAGCACCCACCCGCTATCAAGGCAGCTGCCTATCATGTCATGCCCTACCTGCACAGGTGTGCTGGCTACTCAAATGATCCAATTAAGGAGGCCATTTAGTCAGCAGCAGCAGAAGTCCTGTGCCTGGACGCTCCAACAGCGGCCAGACACAAGCAGAAGCAGAAGCAGCAGAAGCAGCAGCAGCACCACCTTTTGTTTTTTGGCTGCAGCAGCAGCAAGGCCCACAGGGCTGGCTAGCTGGCTAGCCAGCAAGCAGGTAGCAATGAAAGTAGGAATCTTTCTTTTTAACCCTGTAAGGGGGTGGTGCACTGTACCCGAAGATACTGCCATATCGGGTCAATGCATAGGGCGACGGAAGCAAGCTTCGAAATCGGCCCCCGTTCTCAAAAATCCATTTAATATATGGTCCCCAGATAGGGGACGTATCAGATATTAAACTGATAAGAACAGATACTACACTTGATCTTAGCCAAAAGGCCGAGAAGCGATAACCGTGAAAGGGGCGGGCCCAACAAGGTGCCCTTCATGGGCACTATCACTGCTTGCTGTCAGGGAGGCTGCCAGACAATTTTCCATGCACACTCTGGGCTGGGGGGCAGTCAACCACCAGTACACACAGCAGAACCTAAACCCATACCATTATTGCTAAGCAGCAAGACAGGGGCCCATTGCACTCCCACGGGGCCTTTTTAAATGCAATCCATAACCCGGATTTGCCAGGAACCCTTCTTACTCCTCCTACTTGCATGTGACACTGGGCTTAGGATCTGCATAGGAAACACACACACAAGCACACACCTACCTTTGTTGCCTGCAGATGCCTCCTTGGCTGTCCCCAAACGGTATCAAACCAACACCCACGGGAAGCTGTAAGCATAGAGGACATGCCTGCACCCCATTGGACTTACCTGTGTGGGTTAAATCCGGGTTATTTGACAACCTATGGCGGTGATGGTTCTGCTCAGGCAGAGCAGTGCTGATGCTCCTCATAAAGCTGTCGCTGCTGTGAAGGTTCTAGGTGACATCACAAATCCCTATGGTTACATACACAACAAAGCTGGGTTGTTGTTGTTTACACTCTGCAAGGCCTGTGGAAGTGAGTGACATCATAGCACTGTAGTTCTGAGGGTTCTAGATGGATGCAACAATCTCCTGTTGCTTCTATGAAGGCCGTAATAGACGACATCACCAAACAGCTCCATAGTCACATACACAGCAAAGGAGAGATGTTGTTTACACCTAGTGATGTCAGTGGTATTGAGTGACATCACAGCACAGTGCTAAGGCTCCTGGGCCTGGACACAGCAGCGGCTGCAATATCTCAACGGAGAATACGTTTATATATATGTGTGTGTGTGCGCGCATATATATATATATATATATATATATATATATATATATTTCTCCGCCGAAATCACTTTTAAACCCATTTCCACCTTTTTTTCCCTTCTCTTCCTCTTACTTTTTTTTCACGTTTTTTTACGTTTTTCTCCTTTTCGCCTCTTTTCTGGGCGTATTATTCTTCTTTTTCTTCTTTTTTTTCGTCTAATGCATACCCCATCAGTGCAGCAATGCTTATTCAATACCGCCAGCAGATGGAGACACTGGGGGATAATTTTCTAAGGATTTATACTGATTTTTCCTGTCTGAATTTGTCGCACAGAAAGTTGCAGGCCAAATATGTGTGACATTTCTGCGACTTTAGCTTCTAGAGCATTTTTACAACATTATACATAGGTGCTGAATACATAAAAAGCGACTGTTCAGCGACAGACAAGTCGCATCGGCTGAAAGTAGGCCAGAATGTCAGTCCATGTTGGAGCAGGTTTAGATACAGTCTAAAGTATAGATCTCAAAGTCTGTGCACAGAATTTAGCAAGGGCCTCGCACCTTCTGATGCATCAGGTAGGTGCACAATAGCATAGCCTAACCCTCTGTACTTTGGTCTATATTGATGCGGGACATAGACAGCCAGCTGATGACCAATCCATTAGTGCAATGGATGGCTGGAAGCATTTGTCTTTGCCTTTGCAATACCACAGAAGCAATGCATGGTCAATGTACAGCAATGACACACCTGTGTGAACAGCCAGGAGACCCCCCCCCCCCCCATGTTATGTTACATAGTTACATAGTTAGTACGGTCGAAAAAAGACATATGTCCATCAAGTTCAACCAGGGAATTAAGGGGTAGGGGTGTGGCGCGATATTGGGGAAGGGATGAGATTTTATATTTCTTCATAAGCATTAATCTTATTTTGTCAATTAGGAACATTCAGCACCCACCCGCTATCAAGGCAGCTGCCTATCATGTCATGCCCTACCTGCACAGGTGTGCTGGCTACTCAAATGATCCAATTAAGGAGGCCATTTAGTCAGCAGCAGCAGAAGTCCTGTGCCTGGACGCTCCAACAGCGGCCAGACACAAGCAGAAGCAGAAGCAGCAGAAGCAGCAGCAGCACCACCTTTTGTTTTTTGGCTGCAGCAGCAGCAAGGCCCACAGGGCTGGCTAGCTGGCTAGCCAGCAAGCAGGTAGCAATGAAAGTAGGAATCTTTCTTTTTAACCCTGTAAGGGGGTGGTGCACTGTACCCGAAGATACTGCCATATCGGGTCAATGCATAGGGCGACGGAAGCAAGCTTCGAAATCGGCCCCCGTTCTCAAAAATCCATTTAATATATGGTCCCCAGATAGGGGACGTATCAGATATTAAACTGATAAGAACAGATACTACACTTGATCTTAGCCAAAAGGCCGAGAAGCGATAACCGTGAAAGGGGCGGGCCCAACAAGGTGCCCTTCATGGGCACTATCACTGCTTGCTGTCAGGGAGGCTGCCAGACAATTTTCCATGCACACTCTGGGCTGGGGGGCAGTCAACCACCAGTACACACAGCAGAACCTAAACCCATACCATTATTGCTAAGCAGCAAGACAGGGGCCCATTGCACTCCCACGGGGCCTTTTTAAATGCAATCCATAACCCGGATTTGCCAGGAACCCTTCTTACTCCTCCTACTTGCATGTGACACTGGGCTTAGGATCTGCATAGGAAACACACACACAAGCACACACCTACCTTTGTTGCCTGCAGATGCCTCCTTGGCTGTCCCCAAACGGTATCAAACCAACACCCACGGGAAGCTGTAAGCATAGAGGACATGCCTGCACCCCATTGGACTTACCTGTGTGGGTTAAATCCGGGTTATTTGACAACCTATGGCGGTGATGGTTCTGCTCAGGCAGAGCAGTGCTGATGCTCCTCATAAAGCTGTCGCTGCTGTGAAGGTTCTAGGTGACATCACAAATCCCTATGGTTACATACACAACAAAGCTGGGTTGTTGTTGTTTACACTCTGCAAGGCCTGTGGAAGTGAGTGACATCATAGCACTGTAGTTCTGAGGGTTCTAGATGGATGCAACAATCTCCTGTTGCTTCTATGAAGGCCATAATAGACGACATCACCAAACAGCTCCATAGTCACATACACAGCAAAGGAGAGATGTTGTTTACACCTAGTGATGTCAGTGGTATTGAGTGACATCACAGCACAGTGCTAAGGCTCCTGGGCCTGGACACAGCAGCGGCTGCAATATCTCAACGGAGAATACGTTTATATATATGTGTGTGTGTGCGCGTATATATATATATATATATATATATATATATATATATATATATATATATTTCTCCGCCGAAATCACTTTTAAACCCATTTCCACCTTTTTTTCCCTTCTCTTCCTCTTACTTTTTTTTCACGTTTTTTTACGTTTTTCTCCTTTTCGCCTCTTTTCTGGGCGTATTATTCTTCTTTTTCTTCTTTTTTTTCGTCTAATGCATACCCCATCAGTGCAGCAATGCTTATTCAATACCGCCAGCAGATGGAGACACTGGGGGATAATTTTCTAAGGATTTATACTGATTTTTCCTGTCTGAATTTGTCGCACAGAAAGTTGCAGGCCAAATATGTGTGACATTTCTGCGACTTTAGCTTCTAGAGCATTTTTACAACATTATACATAGGTGCTGAATACATAAAAAGCGACTGTTCAGCGACAGACAAGTCGCATCGGCTGAAAGTAGGCCAGAATGTCAGTCCATGTTGGAGCAGGTTTAGATACAGTCTAAAGTATAGATCTCAAAGTCTGTGCACAGAATTTAGCAAGGGCCTCGCACCTTCTGATGCATCAGGTAGGTGCACAATAGCATAGCCTAACCCTCTGTACTTTGGTCTATATTGATGCGGGACATAGACAGCCAGCTGATGACCAATCCATTAGTGCAATGGATGGCTGGAAGCATTTGTCTTTGCCTTTGCAATACCACAGAAGCAATGCATGGTCAATGTACAGCAATGACACACCTGTGTGAACAGCCAGGAGACCCCCCCCCCCCCCCCCCCATGTTATGTTACATAGTTACATAGTTAGTACGGTCGAAAAAAGACATATGTCCATCAAGTTCAACCAGGGAATTAAGGGGTAGGGGTGTGGCGCGATATTGGGGAAGGGATGAGATTTTATATTTCTTCATAAGCATTAATCTTATTTTGTCAATTAGGAACATTCAGCACCCACCCGCTATCAAGGCAGCTGCCTATCATGTCATGCCCTACCTGCACAGGTGTGCTGGCTACTCAAATGATCCAATTAAGGAGGCCATTTAGTCAGCAGCAGCAGAAGTCCTGTGCCTGGACGCTCCAACAGCGGCCAGACACAAGCAGAAGCAGAAGCAGCAGAAGCAGCAGCAGCACCACCTTTTGTTTTTTGGCTGCAGCAGCAGCAAGGCCCACAGGGCTGGCTAGCTGGCTAGCCAGCAAGCAGGTAGCAATGAAAGTAGGAATCTTTCTTTTTAACCCTGTAAGGGGGTGGTTCACTGTACCCGAAGATACTGCCATATCGGGTCAATGCATAGGGCGACGGAAGCAAGCTTCGAAATCGGCCCCCGTTCTCAAAAATCCATTTAATATATGGTCCCCAGATAGGGGACGTATCAGATATTAAACTGATAAGAACAGATACTACACTTGATCTTAGCCAAAAGGCCGAGAAGCGATAACCGTGAAAGGGGCGGGCCCAACAAGGTGCCCTTCATGGGCACTATCACTGCTTGCTGTCAGGGAGGCTGCCAGACAATTTTCCATGCACACTCTGGGCTGGGGGGCAGTCAACCACCAGTACACACAGCAGAACCTAAACCCATACCATTATTGCTAAGCAGCAAGACAGGGGCCCATTGCACTCCCACGGGGCCTTTTTAAATGCAATCCATAACCCGGATTTGCCAGGAACCCTTCTTACTCCTCCTACTTGCATGTGACACTGGGCTTAGGATCTGCATAGGAAACACACACACAAGCACACACCTACCTTTGTTGCCTGCAGATGCCTCCTTGGCTGTCCCCAAACGGTATCAAACCAACACCCACGGGAAGCTGTAAGCATAGAGGACATGCCTGCACCCCATTGGACTTACCTGTGTGGGTTAAATCCGGGTTATTTGACAACCTATGGCGGTGATGGTTCTGCTCAGGCAGAGCAGTGCTGATGCTCCTCATAAAGCTGTCGCTGCTGTGAAGGTTCTAGGTGACATCACAAATCCCTATGGTTACATACACAACAAAGCTGGGTTGTTGTTGTTTACACTCTGCAAGGCCTGTGGAAGTGAGTGACATCATAGCACTGTAGTTCTGAGGGTTCTAGATGGATGCAACAATCTCCTGTTGCTTCTATGAAGGCCATAATAGACAACATCACCAAACAGCTCCATAGTCACATACACAGCAAAGGAGAGATGTTGTTTACACCTAG
Organism: Hyla sarda; assembly: GCF_029499605.1. Classification (NCBI taxonomy): domain Eukaryota; kingdom Metazoa; phylum Chordata; class Amphibia; order Anura; family Hylidae; genus Hyla; species Hyla sarda. The sequence goes on from NW_026610761.1 coordinate 157,026, forward strand.
TGATGTCAGTGGTATTGAGTGACATCACAGCACAGTGCTAAGGCTCCTGGGCCTGGACACAGCAGCGGCTGCAATATCTCAACGGAGAATACGTTTATATATATGTGTGTGTGTGCGCGTATATATATATATATATATATATATATATATATATATATTTCTCCGCCGAAATCACTTTTAAACCCATTTCCACCTTTTTTTCCCTTCTCTTCCTCTTACTTTTTTTTCACGTTTTTTTACGTTTTTCTCCTTTTCGCCTCTTTTCTGGGCGTATTATTCTTCTTTTTCTTCTTTTTTTTCGTCTAATGCATACCCCATCAGTGCAGCAATGCTTATTCAATACCGCCAGCAGATGGAGACACTGGGGGATAATTTTCTAAGGATTTATACTGATTTTTCCTGTCTGAATTTGTCGCACAGAAAGTTGCAGGCCAAATATGTGTGACATTTCTGCGACTTTAGCTTCTAGAGCATTTTTACAACATTATACATAGGTGCTGAATACATAAAAAGCGACTGTTCAGCGACAGACAAGTCGCATCGGCTGAAAGTAGGCCAGAATGTCAGTCCATGTTGGAGCAGGTTTAGATACAGTCTAAAGTATAGATCTCAAAGTCTGTGCACAGAATTTAGCAAGGGCCTCGCACCTTCTGATGCATCAGGTAGGTGCACAATAGCATAGCCTAACCCTCTGTACTTTGGTCTATATTGATGCGGGACATAGACAGCCAGCTGATGACCAATCCATTAGTGCAATGGATGGCTGGAAGCATTTGTCTTTGCCTTTGCAATACCACAGAAGCAATGCATGGTCAATGTACAGCAATGACACACCTGTGTGAACAGCCAGGAGACCCCCCCCCCCCCATGTTATGTTACATAGTTACATAGTTAGTACGGTCGAAAAAAGACATATGTCCATCAAGTTCAACCAGGGAATTAAGGGGTAGGGGTGTGGCGCGATATTGGGGAAGGGATGAGATTTTATATTTCTTCATAAGCATTAATCTTATTTTGTCAATTAGGAACATTCAGCACCCACCCGCTATCAAGGCAGCTGCCTATCATGTCATGCCCTACCTGCACAGGTGTGCTGGCTACTCAAATGATCCAATTAAGGAGGCCATTTAGTCAGCAGCAGCAGAAGTCCTGTGCCTGGACGCTCCAACAGCGGCCAGACACAAGCAGAAGCAGAAGCAGCAGAAGCAGCAGCAGCACCACCTTTTGTTTTTTGGCTGCAGCAGCAGCAAGGCCCACAGGGCTGGCTAGCTGGCTAGCCAGCAAGCAGGTAGCAATGAAAGTAGGAATCTTTCTTTTTAACCCTGTAAGGGGGTGGTGCACTGTACCCGAAGATACTGCCATATCGGGTCAATGCATAGGGCGACGGAAGCAAGCTTCGAAATCGGCCCCCGTTCTCAAAAATCCATTTAATATATGGTCCCCAGATAGGGGACGTATCAGATATTAAACTGATAAGAACAGATACTACACTTGATCTTAGCCAAAAGGCCGAGAAGCGATAACCGTGAAAGGGGCGGGCCCAACAAGGTGCCCTTCATGGGCACTATCACTGCTTGCTGTCAGGGAGGCTGCCAGACAATTTTCCATGCACACTCTGGGCTGGGGGGCAGTCAACCACCAGTACACACAGCAGAACCTAAACCCATACCATTATTGCTAAGCAGCAAGACAGGGGCCCATTGCACTCCCACGGGGCCTTTTTAAATGCAATCCATAACCCGGATTTGCCAGGAACCCTTCTTACTCCTCCTACTTGCATGTGACACTGGGCTTAGGATCTGCATAGGAAACACACACACAAGCACACACCTACCTTTGTTGCCTGCAGATGCCTCCTTGGCTGTCCCCAAACGGTATCAAACCAACACCCACGGGAAGCTGTAAGCATAGAGGACATGCCTGCACCCCATTGGACTTACCTGTGTGGGTTAAATCCGGGTTATTTGACAACCTATGGCGGTGATGGTTCTGCTCAGGCAGAGCAGTGCTGATGCTCCTCATAAAGCTGTCGCTGCTGTGAAGGTTCTAGGTGACATCACAAATCCCTATGGTTACATACACAACAAAGCTGGGTTGTTGTTGTTTACACTCTGCAAGGCCTGTGGAAGTGAGTGACATCATAGCACTGTAGTTCTGAGGGTTCTAGATGGATGCAACAATCTCCTGTTGCTTCTATGAAGGCCGTAATAGACGACATCACCAAACAGCTCCATAGTCACATACACAGCAAAGGAGAGATGTTGTTTACACCTAGTGATGTCAGTGGTATTGAGTGACATCACAGCACAGTGCTAAGGCTCCTGGGCCTGGACACAGCAGCGGCTGCAATATCTCAACGGAGAATACGTTTATATATATGTGTGTGTGTGCGCGTATATATATATATATATATATATATATATATATATATATATATTTCTCCGCCGAAATCACTTTTAAACCCATTTCCACCTTTTTTTCCCTTCTCTTCCTCTTACTTTTTTTTCACGTTTTTTTACGTTTTTCTCCTTTTCGCCTCTTTTCTGGGCGTATTATTCTTCTTTTTCTTCTTTTTTTTCGTCTAATGCATACCCCATCAGTGCAGCAATGCTTATTCAATACCGCCAGCAGATGGAGACACTGGGGGATAATTTTCTAAGGATTTATACTGATTTTTCCTGTCTGAATTTGTCGCACAGAAAGTTGCAGGCCAAATATGTGTGACATTTCTGCGACTTTAGCTTCTAGAGCATTTTTACAACATTATACATAGGTGCTGAATACATAAAAAGCGACTGTTCAGCGACAGACAAGTCGCATCGGCTGAAAGTAGGCCAGAATGTCAGTCCATGTTGGAGCAGGTTTAGATACAGTCTAAAGTATAGATCTCAAAGTCTGTGCACAGAATTTAGCAAGGGCCTCGCACCTTCTGATGCATCAGGTAGGTGCACAATAGCATAGCCTAACCCTCTGTACTTTGGTCTATATTGATGCGGGACATAGACAGCCAGCTGATGACCAATCCATTAGTGCAATGGATGGCTGGAAGCATTTGTCTTTGCCTTTGCAATACCACAGAAGCAATGCATGGTCAATGTACAGCAATGACACACCTGTGTGAACAGCCAGGAGACCCCCCCCCCCCCCCCATGTTATGTTACATAGTTACATAGTTAGTACGGTCGAAAAAAGACATATGTCCATCAAGTTCAACCAGGGAATTAAGGGGTAGGGGTGTGGCGCGATATTGGGGAAGGGATGAGATTTTATATTTCTTCATAAGCATTAATCTTATTTTGTCAATTAGGAACATTCAGCACCCACCCGCTATCAAGACAGCTGCCTATCATGTCATGCCCTACCTGCACAGGTGTGCTGGCTACTCAAATGATCCAATTAAGGAGGCCATTTAGTCAGCAGCAGCAGAAGTCCTGTGCCTGGACGCTCCAACAGCGGCCAGACACAAGCAGAAGCAGAAGCAGCAGAAGCAGCAGCAGCACCACCTTTTGTTTTTTGGCTGCAGCAGCAGCAAGGCCCACAGGGCTGGCTAGCTGGCTAGCCAGCAAGCAGGTAGCAATGAAAGTAGGAATCTTTCTTTTTAACCCTGTAAGGGGGGGGTGCACTGTACCCGAAGATACTGCCATATCGGGTCAATGCATAGGGCGACGGAAGCAAGCTTCGAAATCGGCCCCCGTTCTCAAAAATCCATTTAATATATGGTCCCCAGATAGGGGACGTATCAGATATTAAACTGATAAGAACAGATACTACACTTGATCTTAGCCAAAAGGCCGAGAAGCGATAACCGTGAAAGGGGCGGGCCCAACAAGGTGCCCTTCATGGGCACTATCACTGCTTGCTGTCAGGGAGGCTGCCAGACAATTTTCCATGCACACTCTGGGCTGGGGGGCAGTCAACCACCAGTACACACAGCAGAACCTAAACCCATACCATTATTGCTAAGCAGCAAGACAGGGGCCCATTGCACTCCCACGGGGCCTTTTTAAATGCAATCCATAACCCGGATTTGCCAGGAACCCTTCTTACTCCTCCTACTTGCATGTGACACTGGGCTTAGGATCTGCATAGGAAACACACACACAAGCACACACCTACCTTTGTTGCCTGCAGATGCCTCCTTGGCTGTCCCCAAACGGTATCAAACCAACACCCACGGGAAGCTGTAAGCATAGAGGACATGCCTGCACCCCATTGGACTTACCTGTGTGGGTTAAATCCGGGTTATTTGACAACCTATGGCGGTGATGGTTCTGCTCAGGCAGAGCAGTGCTGATGCTCCTCATAAAGCTGTCGCTGCTGTGAAGGTTCTAGGTGACATCACAAATCCCTATGGTTACATACACAACAAAGCTGGGTTGTTGTTGTTTACACTCTGCAAGGCCTGTGGAAGTGAGTGACATCATAGCACTGTAGTTCTGAGGGTTCTAGATGGATGCAACAATCTCCTGTTGCTTCTATGAAGGCCATAATAGACGACATCACCAAACAGCTCCATAGTCACATACACAGCAAAGGAGAGATGTTGTTTACACCTAGTGATGTCAGTGGTATTGAGTGACATCACAGCACAGTGCTAAGGCTCCTGGGCCTGGACACAGCAGCGGCTGCAATATCTCAACGGAGAATACGTTTATATATATGTGTGTGTGTGCGCGTATATATATATATATATATATATATATTTCTCCGCCGAAATCACTTTTAAACCCATTTCCACCTTTTTTTCCCTTCTCTTCCTCTTACTTTTTTTTCACGTTTTTTTACGTTTTTCTCCTTTTCGCCTCTTTTCTGGGCGTATTATTCTTCTTTTTCTTCTTTTTTTTCGTCTAATGCATACCCCATCAGTGCAGCAATGCTTATTCAATACCGCCAGCAGATGGAGACACTGGGGGATAATTTTCTAAGGATTTATACTGATTTTTCCTGTCTGAATTTGTCGCACAGAAAGTTGCAGGCCAAATATGTGTGACATTTCTGCGACTTTAGCTTCTAGAGCATTTTTACAACATTATACATAGGTGCTGAATACATAAAAAGCGACTGTTCAGCGACAGACAAGTCGCATCGGCTGAAAGTAGGCCAGAATGTCAGTCCATGTTGGAGCAGGTTTAGATACAGTCTAAAGTATAGATCTCAAAGTCTGTGCACAGAATTTAGCAAGGGCCTCGCACCTTCTGATGCATCAGGTAGGTGCACAATAGCATAGCCTAACCCTCTGTACTTTGGTCTATATTGATGCGGGACATAGACAGCCAGCTGATGACCAATCCATTAGTGCAATGGATGGCTGGAAGCATTTGTCTTTGCCTTTGCAATACCACAGAAGCAATGCATGGTCAATGTACAGCAATGACACACCTGTGTGAACAGCCAGGAGACCCCCCCCCCCCCATGTTATGTTACATAGTTACATAGTTAGTACGGTCGAAAAAAGACATATGTCCATCAAGTTCAACCAGGGAATTAAGGGGTAGGGGTGTGGCGCGATATTGGGGAAGGGATGAGATTTTATATTTCTTCATAAGCATTAATCTTATTTTGTCAATTAGGAACATTCAGCACCCACCCGCTATCAAGGCAGCTGCCTATCATGTCATGCCCTACCTGCACAGGTGTGCTGGCTACTCAAATGATCCAATTAAGGAGGCCATTTAGTCAGCAGCAGCAGAAGTCCTGTGCCTGGACGCTCCAACAGCGGCCAGACACAAGCAGAAGCAGAAGCAGCAGAAGCAGCAGCAGCACCACCTTTTGTTTTTTGGCTGCAGCAGCAGCAAGGCCCACAGGGCTGGCTAGCTGGCTAGCCAGCAAGCAGGTAGCAATGAAAGTAGGAATCTTTCTTTTTAACCCTGTAAGGGGGTGGTGCACTGTACCCGAAGATACTGCCATATCGGGTCAATGCATAGGGCGACGGAAGCAAGCTTCGAAATCGGCCCCCGTTCTCAAAAATCCATTTAATATATGGTCCCCAGATAGGGGACGTATCAGATATTAAACTGATAAGAACAGATACTACACTTGATCTTAGCCAAAAGGCCGAGAAGCGATAACCGTGAAAGGGGCGGGCCCAACAAGGTGCCCTTCATGGGCACTATCACTGCTTGCTGTCAGGGAGGCTGCCAGACAATTTTCCATGCACACTCTGGGCTGGGGGGCAGTCAACCACCAGTACACACAGCAGAACCTAAACCCATACCATTATTGCTAAGCAGCAAGACAGGGGCCCATTGCACTCCCACGGGGCCTTTTTAAATGCAATCCATAACCCGGATTTGCCAGGAACCCTTCTTACTCCTCCTACTTGCATGTGACACTGGGCTTAGGATCTGCATAGGAAACACACACACAAGCACACACCTACCTTTGTTGCCTGCAGATGCCTCCTTGGCTGTCCCCAAACGGTATCAAACCAACACCCACGGGAAGCTGTAAGCATAGAGGACATGCCTGCACCCCATTGGACTTACCTGTGTGGGTTAAATCCGGGTTATTTGACAACCTATGGCGGTGATGGTTCTGCTCAGGCAGAGCAGTGCTGATGCTCCTCATAAAGCTGTCGCTGCTGTGAAGGTTCTAGGTGACATCACAAATCCCTATGGTTACATACACAACAAAGCTGGGTTGTTGTTGTTTACACTCTGCAAGGCCTGTGGAAGTGAGTGACATCATAGCACTGTAGTTCTGAGGGTTCTAGATGGATGCAACAATCTCCTGTTGCTTCTATGAAGGCCGTAATAGACGACATCACCAAACAGCTCCATAGTCACATACACAGCAAAGGAGAGATGTTGTTTACACCTAGTGATGTCAGTGGTATTGAGTGACATCACAGCACAGTGCTAAGGCTCCTGGGCCTGGACACAGCAGCGGCTGCAATATCTCAACGGAGAATACGTTTATATATATGTGTGTGTGTGCGCGTATATATATATATATATATATATATATATATATATATATATATATATTTCTCCGCCGAAATCACTTTTAAACCCATTTCCACCTTTTTTTCCCTTCTCTTCCTCTTACTTTTTTTTCACGTTTTTTTACGTTTTTCTCCTTTTCGCCTCTTTTCTGGGCGTATTATTCTTCTTTTTCTTCTTTTTTTTCGTCTAATGCATACCCCATCAGTGCAGCAATGCTTATTCAATACCGCCAGCAGATGGAGACACTGGGGGATAATTTTCTAAGGATTTATACTGATTTTTCCTGTCTGAATTTGTCGCACAGAAAGTTGCAGGCCAAATATGTGTGACATTTCTGCGACTTTAGCTTCTAGAGCATTTTTACAACATTATACATAGGTGCTGAATACATAAAAAGCGACTGTTCAGCGACAGACAAGTCGCATCGGCTGAAAGTAGGCCAGAATGTCAGTCCATGTTGGAGCAGGTTTAGATACAGTCTAAAGTATAGATCTCAAAGTCTGTGCACAGAATTTAGCAAGGGCCTCGCACCTTCTGATGCATCAGGTAGGTGCACAATAGCATAGCCTAACCCTCTGTACTTTGGTCTATATTGATGCGGGACATAGACAGCCAGCTGATGACCAATCCATTAGTGCAATGGATGGCTGGAAGCATTTGTCTTTGCCTTTGCAATACCACAGAAGCAATGCATGGTCAATGTACAGCAATGACACACCTGTGTGAACAGCCAGGAGACCCCCCCCCCCCCCCATGTTATGTTACATAGTTACATAGTTAGTACGGTCGAAAAAAGACATATGTCCATCAAGTTCAACCAGGGAATTAAGGGGTAGGGGTGTGGCGCGATATTGGGGAAGGGATGAGATTTTATATTTCTTCATAAGCATTAATCTTATTTTGTCAATTAGGAACATTCAGCACCCACCCGCTATCAAGGCAGCTGCCTATCATGTCATGCCCTACCTGCACAGGTGTGCTGGCTACTCAAATGATCCAATTAAGGAGGCCATTTAGTCAGCAGCAGCAGAAGTCCTGTGCCTGGACGCTCCAACAGCGGCCAGACACAAGCAGAAGCAGAAGCAGCAGAAGCAGCAGCAGCACCACCTTTTGTCTTTTGGCTGCAGCAGCAGCAAGGCCCACAGGGCTGGCTAGCTGGCTAGCCAGCAAGCAGGTAGCAATGAAAGTAGGAATCTTTCTTTTTAACCCTGTAAGGGGGTGGTGCACTGTACCCGAAGATACTGCCATATCGGGTCAATGCATAGGGCGACGGAAGCAAGCTTCGAAATCGGCCCCCGTTCTCAAAAATCCATTTAATATATGGTCCCCAGATAGGGGACGTATCAGATATTAAACTGATAAGAACAGATACTACACTTGATCTTAGCCAAAAGGCCGAGAAGCGATAACCGTGAAAGGGGCGGGCCCAACAAGGTGCCCTTCATGGGCACTATCACTGCTTGCTGTCAGGGAGGCTGCCAGACAATTTTCCATGCACACTCTGGGCTGGGGGGCAGTCAACCACCAGTACACACAGCAGAACCTAAACCCATACCATTATTGCTAAGCAGCAAGACAGGGGCCCATTGCACTCCCACGGGGCCTTTTTAAATGCAATCCATAACCCGGATTTGCCAGGAACCCTTCTTACTCCTCCTACTTGCATGTGACACTGGGCTTAGGATCTGCATAGGAAACACACACACAAGCACACACCTACCTTTGTTGCCTGCAGATGCCTCCTTGGCTGTCCCCAAACGGTATCAAACCAACACCCACGGGAAGCTGTAAGCATAGAGGACATGCCTGCACCCCATTGGACTTACCTGTGTGGGTTAAATCCGGGTTATTTGACAACCTATGGCGGTGATGGTTCTGCTCAGGCAGAGAAGTGCTGATGCTCCTCATAAAGCTGTCGCTGCTGTGAAGGTTCTAGGTGACATCACAAATCCCTATGGTTACATACACAACAAAGCTGGGTTGTTGTTGTTTACACTCTGCAAGGCCTGTGGAAGTGAGTGACATCATAGCACTGTAGTTCTGAGGGTTCTAGATGGATGCAACAATCTCCTGTTGCTTCTATGAAGGCCATAATAGACGACATCACCAAACAGCTCCATAGTCACATACACAGCAAAGGAGAGATGTTGTTTACACCTAGTGATGTCAGTGGTATTGAGTGACATCACAGCACAGTGCTAAGGCTCCTGGGCCTGGACACAGCAGCGGCTGCAATATCTCAACGGAGAATACGTTTATATATATGTGTGTGTGTGCGCGTATATATATATATATATATATATATATATATATATATATATATATATTTCTCCGCCGAAATCACTTTTAAACCCATTTCCACCTTTTTTTCCCTTCTCTTCCTCTTACTTTTTTTTCACGTTTTTTTACGTTTTTCTCCTTTTCGCCTCTTTTCTGGGCATATTATTCTTCTTTTTCTTCTTTTTTTTCGTCTAATGCATACCCCATCAGTGCAGCAATGCTTATTCAATACCGCCAGCAGATGGAGACACTGGGGGATAATTTTCTAAGGATTTATACTGATTTTTCCTGTCTGAATTTGTCGCACAGAAAGTTGCAGGCCAAATATGTGTGACATTTCTGCGACTTTAGCTTCTAGAGCATTTTTACAACATTATACATAGGTGCTGAATACATAAAAAGCGACTGTTCAGCGACAGACAAGTCGCATCGGCTGAAAGTAGGCCAGAATGGCAGTCCATGTTGGAGCAGGTTTAGATACAGTCTAAAGTATAGATCTCAAAGTCTGTGCACAGAATTTAGCAAGGGCCTCGCACCTTCTGATGCATCAGGTAGGTGCACAATAGCATAGCCTAACCCTCTGTACTTTGGTCTATATTGATGCGGGACATAGACAGCCAGCTGATGACCAATCCATTAGTGCAATGGATGGCTGGAAGCATTTGTCTTTGCCTTTGCAATACCACAGAAGCAATGCATGGTCAATGTACAGCAATGACACACCTGTGTGAACAGCCAGGAGACCCCCCCCCCCCCCCCCATGTTATGTTACATAGTTACATAGTTAGTACGGTCGAAAAAAGACATATGTCCATCAAGTTCAACCAGGGAATTAAGGGGTAGGGGTGTGGCGCGATATTGGGGAAGGGATGAGATTTTATATTTCTTCATAAGCATTAATCTTATTTTGTCAATTAGGAACATTCAGCACCCACCCGCTATCAAGGCAGCTGCCTATCATGTCATGCCCTACCTGCACAGGTGTGCTGGCTACTCAAATGATCCAATTAAGGAGGCCATTTAGTCAGCAGCAGCAGAAGTCCTGTGCCTGGACGCTCCAACAGCGGCCAGACACAAGCAGAAGCAGAAGCAGCAGAAGCAGCAGCAGCACCACCTTTTGTTTTTTGGCTGCAGCAGCAGCAAGGCCCACAGGGCTGGCTAGCTGGCTAGCCAGCAAGCAGGTAGCAATGAAAGTAGGAATCTTTCTTTTTAACCCTGTAAGGGGGTGGTGCACTGTACCCGAAGATACTGCCATATCGGGTCAATGCATAGGGCGACGGAAGCAAGCTTCGAAATCGGCCCCCGTTCTCAAAAATCCATTTAATATATGGTCCCCAGATAGGGGACGTATCAGATATTAAACTGATAAGAACAGATACTACACTTGATCTTAGCCAAAAGGCCGAGAAGCGATAACCGTGAAAGGGGCGGGCCCAACAAGGTGCCCTTCATGGGCACTATCACTGCTTGCTGTCAGGGAGGCTGCCAGACAATTTTCCATGCACACTCTGGGCTGGGGGGCAGTCAACCACCAGTACACACAGCAGAACCTAAACCCATACCATTATTGCTAAGCAGCAAGACAGGGGCCCATTGCACTCCCACGGGGCCTTTTTAAATGCAATCCATAACCCGGATTTGCCAGGAACCCTTCTTACTCCTCCTACTTGCATGTGACACTGGGCTTAGGATCTGCATAGGAAACACACACACAAGCACACACCTACCTTTGTTGCCTGCAGATGCCTCCTTGGCTGTCCCCAAACGGTATCAAACCAACACCCACGGGAAGCTGTAAGCATAGAGGACATGCCTGCACCCCATTGGACTTACCTGTGTGGGTTAAATCCGGGTTATTTGACAACCTATGGCGGTGATGGTTCTGCTCAGGCAGAGAAGTGCTGATGCTCCTCATAAAGCTGTCGCTGCTGTGAAGGTTCTAGGTGACATCACAAATCCCTATGGTTACATACACAACAAAGCTGGGTTGTTGTTGTTTACACTCTGCAAGGCCTGTGGAAGTGAGTGACATCATAGCACTGTAGTTCTGAGGGTTCTAGATGGATGCAACAATCTCCTGTTGCTTCTATGAAGGCCATAATAGACGACATCACCAAACAGCTCCATAGTCACATACACAGCAAAGGAGAGATGTTGTTTACACCTAGTGATGTCAGTGGTATTGAGTGACATCACAGCACAGTGCTAAGGCTCCTGGGCCTGGACACAGCAGCGGCTGCAATATCTCAACGGAGAATACGTTTATATATATGTGTGTGTGTGCGCGTATATATATATATATATATATATATATATATATATATTTCTCCGCCGAAATCACTTTTAAACCCATTTCCACCTTTTTTTCCCTTCTCTTCCTCTTACTTTTTTTTCACGTTTTTTTACGTTTTTCTCCTTTTCGCCTCTTTTCTGGGCGTATTATTCTTCTTTTTCTTCTTTTTTTTCGTCTAATGCATACCCCATCAGTGCAGCAATGCTTATTCAATACCGCCAGCAGATGGAGACACTGGGGGATAATTTTCTAAGGATTTATACTGATTTTTCCTGTCTGAATTTGTCGCACAGAAAGTTGCAGGCCAAATATGTGTGACATTTCTGCGACTTTAGCTTCTAGAGCATTTTTACAACATTATACATAGGTGCTGAATACATAAAAAGCGACTGTTCAGCGACAGACAAGTCGCATCGGCTGAAAGTAGGCCAGAATGTCAGTCCATGTTGGAGCAGGTTTAGATACAGTCTAAAGTATAGATCTCAAAGTCTGTGCACAGAATTTAGCAAGGGCCTCGCACCTTCTGATGCATCAGGTAGGTGCACAATAGCATAGCCTAACCCTCTGTACTTTGGTCTATATTGATGCGGGACATAGACAGCCAGCTGATGACCAATCCATTAGTGCAATGGATGGCTGGAAGCATTTGTCTTTGCCTTTGCAATACCACAGAAGCAATGCATGGTCAATGTACAGCAATGACACACCTGTGTGAACAGCCAGGAGACCCCCCCCCCCCCCATGTTATGTTACATAGTTACATAGTTAGTACGGTCGAAAAAAGACATATGTCCATCAAGTTCAACCAGGGAATTAAGGGGTAGGGGTGTGGCGCGATATTGGGGAAGGGATGAGATTTTATATTTCTTCATAAGCATTAATCTTATTTTGTCAATTAGGAACATTCAGCACCCACCCGCTATCAAGGCAGCTGCCTATCATGTCATGCCCTACCTGCACAGGTGTGCTGGCTACTCAAATGATCCAATTAAGGAGGCCATTTAGTCAGCAGCAGCAGAAGTCCTGTGCCTGGACGCTCCAACAGCGGCCAGACACAAGCAGAAGCAGAAGCAGCAGAAGCAGCAGCAGCACCACCTTTTGTCTTTTGGCTGCAGCAGCAGCAAGGCCCACAGGGCTGGCTAGCTGGCTAGCCAGCAAGCAGGTAGCAATGAAAGTAGGAATCTTTCTTTTTAACCCTGTAAGGGGGTGGTGCACTGTACCCGAAGATACTGCCATATCGGGTCAATGCATAGGGCGACGGAAGCAAGCTTCGAAATCGGCCCCCGTTCTCAAAAATCCATTTAATATATGGTCCCCAGATAGGGGACGTATCAGATATTAAACTGATAAGAACAGATACTACACTTGATCTTAGCCAAAAGGCCGAGAAGCGATAACCGTGAAAGGGGCGGGCCCAACAAGGTGCCCTTCATGGGCACTATCACTGCTTGCTGTCAGGGAGGCTGCCAGACAATTTTCCATGCACACTCTGGGCTGGGGGGCAGTCAACCACCAGTACACACAGCAGAACCTAAACCCATACCATTATTGCTAAGCAGCAAGACAGGGGCCCATTGCACTCCCACGGGGCCTTTTTAAATGCAATCCATAACCCGGATTTGCCAGGAACCCTTCTTACTCCTCCTACTTGCATGTGACACTGGGCTTAGGATCTGCATAGGAAACACACACACAAGCACACACCTACATTTGTTGCCTGCAGATGCCTCCTTGGCTGTCCCCAAACGGTATCAAACCAACACCCACGGGAAGCTGTAAGCATAGAGGACATGCCTGCACCCCATTGGACTTACCTGTGTGGGTTAAATCCGGGTTATTTGACAACCTATGGCGGTGATGGTTCTGCTCAGGCAGAGCAGTGCTGATGCTCCTCATAAAGCTGTCGCTGCTGTGAAGGTTCTAGGTGACATCACAAATCCCTATGGTTACATACACAACAAAGCTGGGTTGTTGTTGTTTACACTCTGCAAGGCCTGTGGAAGTGAGTGACATCATAGCACTGTAGTTCTGAGGGTTCTAGATGGATGCAACAATCTCCTGTTGCTTCTATGAAGGCCATAATAGACGACATCACCAAACAGCTCCATAGTCACATACACAGCAAAGGAGAGATGTTGTTTACACCTAGTGATGTCAGTGGTATTGAGTGACATCACAGCACAGTGCTAAGGCTCCTGGGCCTGGACACAGCAGCGGCTGCAATATCTCAACGGAGAATACGTTTATATATATGTGTGTGTGTGCGCGTATATATATATATATATATATATATATATATATATATATATATATATATATTTCTCCGCCGAAATCACTTTTAAACCCATTTCCACCTTTTTTTCCCTTCTCTTCCTCTTACTTTTTTTTCACGTTTTTTTACGTTTTTCTCCTTTTCGCCTCTTTTCTGGGCGTATTATTCTTCTTTTTCTTCTTTTTTTTCGTCTAATGCATACCCCATCAGTGCAGCAATGCTTATTCAATACCGCCAGCAGATGGAGACACTGGGGGATAATTTTCTAAGGATTTATACTGATTTTTCCTGTCTGAATTTGTCGCACAGAAAGTTGCAGGCCAAATATGTGTGACATTTCTGCGACTTTAGCTTCTAGAGCATTTTTACAACATTATACATAGGTGCTGAATACATAAAAAGCGACTGTTCAGCGACAGACAAGTCGCATCGGCTGAAAGTAGGCCAGAATGTCAGTCCATGTTGGAGCAGGTTTAGATACAGTCTAAAGTATAGATCTCAAAGTCTGTGCACAGAATTTAGCAAGGGCCTCGCACCTTCTGATGCATCAGGTAGGTGCACAATAGCATAGCCTAACCCTCTGTACTTTGGTCTATATTGATGCGGGACATAGACAGCCAGCTGATGACCAATCCATTAGTGCAATGGATGGCTGGAAGCATTTGTCTTTGCCTTTGCAATACCACAGAAGCAATGCATGGTCAATGTACAGCAATGACACACCTGTGTGAACAGCCAGGAGACCCCCCCCCCCCCCCCCCCATGTTATGTTACATAGTTACATAGTTAGTACGGTCGAAAAAAGACATATGTCCATCAAGTTCAACCAGGGAATTAAGGGGTAGGGGTGTGGCGCGATATTGGGGAAGGGATGAGATTTTATATTTCTTCATAAGCATTAATCTTATTTTGTCAATTAGGAACATTCAGCACCCACCCGCTATCAAGGCAGCTGCCTATCATGTCATGCCCTACCTGCACAGGTGTGCTGGCTACTCAAATGATCCAATTAAGGAGGCCATTTAGTCAGCAGCAGCAGAAGTCCTGTGCCTGGACGCTCCAACAGCGGCCAGACACAAGCAGAAGCAGAAGCAGCAGAAGCAGCAGCAGCACCACCTTTTGTTTTTTGGCTGCAGCAGCAGCAGCAAGGCCCACAGGGCTGGCTAGCTGGCTAGCCAGCAAGCAGGTAGCAATGAAAGTAGGAATCTTTCTTTTTAACCCTGTAAGGGGGTGGTGCACTGTACCCGAAGATACTGCCATATCGGGTCAATGCATAGGGCGACGGAAGCAAGCTTCGAAATCGGCCCCCGTTCTCAAAAATCCATTTAATATATGGTCCCCAGATAGGGGACGTATCAGATATTAAACTGATAAGAACAGATACTACACTTGATCTTAGCCAAAAGGCCGAGAAGCGATAACCGTGAAAGGGGCGGGCCCAACAAGGTGCCCTTCATGGGCACTATCACTGCTTGCTGTCAGGGAGGCTGCCAGACAATTTTCCATGCACACTCTGGGCTGGGGGGCAGTCAACCACCAGTACACACAGCAGAACCTAAACCCATACCATTATTGCTAAGCAGCAAGACAGGGGCCCATTGAACTCCCACGGGGCCTTTTTAAATGCAATCCATAACCCGGATTTGCCAGGAACCCTTCTTACTCCTCCTACTTGCATGTGACACTGGGCTTAGGATCTGCATAGGAAACACACACACAAGCACACACCTACCTTTGTTGCCTGCAGATGCCTCCTTGGCTGTCCCCAAACGGTATCAAACCAACACCCACGGGAAGCTGTAAGCATAGAGGACATGCCTGCACCCCATTGGACTTACCTGTGTGGGTTAAATCCGGGTTATTTGACAACCTATGGCGGTGATGGTTCTGCTCAGGCAGAGCAGTGCTGATGCTCCTCATAAAGCTGTCGCTGCTGTGAAGGTTCTAGGTGACATCACAAATCCCTATGGTTACATACACAACAAAGCTGGGTTGTTGTTGTTTACACTCTGCAAGGCCTGTGGAAGTGAGTGACATCATAGCACTGTAGTTCTGAGGGTTCTAGATGGATGCAACAATCTCCTGTTGCTTCTATGAAGGCCATAATAGACGACATCACCAAACAGCTCCATAGTCACATACACAGCAAAGGAGAGATGTTGTTTACACCTAGTGATGTCAGTGGTATTGAGTGACATCACAGCACAGTGCTAAGGCTCCTGGGCCTGGACACAGCAGCGGCTGCAATATCTCAACGGAGAATACGTTTATATATATGTGTGTGTGTGCGCGTATATATATATATATATATATATATATATATATATATATATATATTTCTCCGCCGAAATCACTTTTAAACCCATTTCCACCTTTTTTTCCCTTCTCTTCCTCTTACTTTTTTTTCACGTTTTTTTACGTTTTTCTCCTTTTCGCCTCTTTTCTGGGCGTATTATTCTTCTTTTTCTTCTTTTTTTTCGTCTAATGCATACCCCATCAGTGCAGCAATGCTTATTCAATACCGCCAGCAGATGGAGACACTGGGGGATAATTTTCTAAGGATTTATACTGATTTTTCCTGTCTGAATTTGTCGCACAGAAAGTTGCAGGCCAAATATGTGTGACATTTCTGCGACTTTAGCTTCTAGAGCATTTTTACAACATTATACATAGGTGCTGAATACATAAAAAGCGACTGTTCAGCGACAGACAAGTCGCATCGGCTGAAAGTAGGCCAGAATGTCAGTCCATATTGGAGCAGGTTTAGATACAGTCTAAAGTATAGATCTCAAAGTCTGTGCACAGAATTTAGCAAGGGCCTCGCACCTTCTGATGCATCAGGTAGGTGCACAATAGCATAGCCTAACCCTCTGTACTTTGGTCTATATTGATGCGGGACATAGACAGCCAGCTGATGACCAATCCATTAGTGCAATGGATGGCTGGAAGCATTTGTCTTTGCCTTTGCAATACCACAGAAGCAATGCATGGTCAATGTACAGCAATGACACACCTGTGTGAACAGCCAGGAGACCCCCCCCCCCCCCCCATGTTATGTTACATAGTTACATAGTTAGTACGGTCGAAAAAAGACATATGTCCATCAAGTTCAACCAGGGAATTAAGGGGTAGGGGTGTGGCGCGATATTGGGGAAGGGATGAGATTTTATATTTCTTCATAAGCATTAATCTTATTTTGTCAATTAGGAACATTCAGCACCCACCCGCTATCAAGGCAGCTGCCTATCATGTCATGCCCTACCTGCACAGGTGTGCTGGCTACTCAAATGATCCAATTAAGGAGGCCATTTAGTCAGCAGCAGCAGAAGTCCTGTGCCTGGACGCTCCAACAGCGGCCAGACACAAGCAGAAGCAGAAGCAGCAGAAGCAGCAGCAGCACCACCTTTTGTTTTTTGGCTGCAGCAGCAGCAAGGCCCACAGGGCTGGCTAGCTGGCTAGCCAGCAAGCAGGTAGCAATGAAAGTAG
>NW_026610762.1:322500-330000 GCF_029499605.1 Hyla sarda
AGGAGGCGTCAGCAGGCAACACAGGTAAGTGTGTGCTTGTATGTGTGTGTGTGTGTGTGTGTGTGTGTGTGTGTTTCCTATGCAGATCCTAAACCCATCATCAAATGCAAGTAGGAGGAGTAAGAAGGGTTCCTGCCAAAGCCAGGTTATGGATTGCATTTAAAAATGGTCCATCAGAGTGAAATGGACTCCCATCTTCCTGCTTAGCAATAATGATATGGGTTTAGGGTCTGCTGTGTGTACTGGTGGGTGACTGCCACCCAGCCAGAGTGTGTATGGGAGGCTGCCAGCCAGCCTCCCTTCCTACAAGTAATGATGGTGCATGTGAAGGGGACAGCGTTGGTTCCTCCCCTTTCACAGTTATCACTTCTCATCCTTCCTTTTGGCTGGTATCAAATGTGGTGTCTGTTTATATCAGTTTAATATCTGATATGTCCCCTATCTGATAGCATATATTAAATGCACCACCAGGTTTCAGTGTTGGAAAGAAAGATTATCTGTTTATTTGCTGCAGCTGCTTGCTGGCTAGTCCAGTGGGCCCCTACTGCAGGCAATAAACAATAGGTGGTGCCTATGTGCCTAGGTGGATAGGACATCAGCTATGAGGCATTTGTTTGTACAAACTGCTGCTCACAACTAATGTTGTAATATAGTGTCTCCATCTGCTGGTGGTATTGAATAAGCAATAGTGCAATGATAGGGTCTGAAAAAGAAGAAAAATAAGAAGCAGCAGCATAGGAAAGAAGGAAAACATGGAGAGAAGAAAAAAAGAAGGTAAAAATGAGGTGAAAACATGTTTAAAAAAGTATTTCCATCTCTCTCTCTCTCTCTCTATATGTATATACATATATATATATATATATATATATATTTAAAAGAAAAAAAAATTATATATATATATATATATATACATATAGAGAGAGAGAGAGAGAGAGAGAGATAAATATATATAGAGATAGATGGGTGGATAGATAGATAGATAGATAGATAGACATACATACACACATACACACATACACACATACACACATACATACATACATACATACATAAGTGTGTATTGTTGGAGTTGCAAACATGGGTGCACTTGACAAACTCAGTGCGGCTATTCCCCATTGAAAGATTGTTGCACCCAGGGCCCTTAGCACTGGGATATGCTACTCAATACCACTGGCATGGCCAGGTGTAAAAAACATCTGACCTTTGTTGTGTATGTAACCATGGAGATTGTGATGTCGCCTAGGCCCACCAAAGAACAGCCTTGTCAGAAGCAGCACTGCCATGAGCAGAAGTAGCAGCACCATAGGTTGTCAAATAAGTTGGATTTAACCAAGACAAGTGAGTCCAATAGGATGCAGGTATGTCCTCTATCCTTACAGCTTCCCGTGGCTGTTGGTTTTATACCGTTTGGGGACAGCCAAGGAGGCGTCAGCAGGCAACACAGGTAAGTGTGTGCTTGTATGTGTGTGTGTGTGTGTGTGTGTGTGTGTGTGTGTGTGTGTTTCCTATGCAGATCCTAAACCCAGTATCAAATGCAAGTAGGAGGAGTAAGAAGGGTTCCTGCCAAAGCCAGGTTATGGATTGCATTTAAAAATGGTCCATCAGAGGGAAATGGACTCCCATCTTCCTGCTTAGCAATAGTGATATGGGTTTAGGGTCTGCTGTGTGTACTGGTGGGTGACTGCCACCCAGCCAGAGTGTGTATGGGAGGCTGCCAGCCAGCCTCCCTTCCTACAAGTAATGATGGTGCATGTGAAGGGGACAGCGTTGGTTCCTCCCCTTTCACAGTTATCACTTCTCATCCTTCCTTTTGGCTGGTATCAAATGTGGTGTCTGTTTATATCAGTTTAATATCTGATATGTCCCCTATCTGATAGCATATATTAAATGCACCACAGTGTTGGAAAGAAAGATTATCTGTTTATTTGCTGCAGCTGCTTGCTGGCTGGTCCAGTGGGCCCCTACTGCAGGCAATAAACAATAGGTGGTGCCTATGTGCCTAGGTGGATAGGACATCAGCTATGTACAAACTGCTGCTCACAACTAATGTTGTAATATAGTGTCTCCATCTGCTGGTGGTATTGAATAAGCAATAGTGCAATGATAGGGTCTGAAAAGGAAGAAAAATAAGAAGCAGCAACATAGGAAAGAAGGAAAACATGGAGAGAAGAAAAAAAGAAGGTAAAAATGAGGTGAAAACATGTTTAAAAAAGTATTTCCATCTCTCTCTCTCTATATATATGTATATACATATACATATATATATATATATATTTAAAAGAAAAAAAATTATATATATATATATATATATATACATATAGAGAGAGAGAGAGAGATAAATATATATAGAGATAGATGGGTGGATAGATAGATAGATAGATAGACATACATACACACATACACACAAACACACATACACACATACACACATACACACATACATACATACATATGTGTGTATTGTTGGAGTTGCAAACATGGGTGCACTTGACAAACTCCTTACAGCTTCCCGTGGCTGTTGGTTTTATACCGTTTGGGGACAGCCAAGGAGGCGTCAGCAGGCAACACAGGTAAGTGTGTGCTTGTATGTGTGTGTGTGTGTGTGTTTCCTATGCAGATCCTAAACCCAGTATCAAATGCAAGTAGGAGGAGTAAGAAGGGTTCCTGCCAAAGCCAGGTTATGGATTGCATTTAAAAATGGTCCATCAGAGTAAAATGGACTCCCATCTTCCTGCTTAGCAATAATGATATGGGTTTAGGGTCTGCTGTGTGTACTGGTGGGTGACTGCCACCCAGCCAGAGTGTGTATGGGAGGCTGCCAGCCAGCCTCCCTTCCTACAAGTAATGATGGTGCATGTGAAGGGGACAGCGTTGGTTCCTCCCCTTTCACAGTTATCACTTCTCATCCTTCCTTTTGGCTGGTATCAAATGTGGTGTCTGTTTATATCAGTTTAATATCTGATATGTCCCCTATCTGATAGCATATATTAAATGCACCACCAGGTTTCAGTGTTGGAAAGAAAGATTATCTGTTTATTTGCTGCAGCTGCTTGCTGGCTAGTCCAGTGGGCCCCTACTGCAGGCAATAGACAATAGGTGGTGCCTATGTGCCTAGGTGGATAGGACATCAGCTATGAGGCATTTGTTTGTACAAACTGCTGCTCACAACTAATGTTGTAATATAGTGTCTCCATCTGCTGGTGGTATTGAATAAGCAATAGTGCAATGATAGGGTCTGAAAAAGAAGAAAAATAAGAAGCAGCAGCATAGGAAAGAAGGAAAACATGGAGAGAAGAAAAAAAGAAGGTAAAAATGAGGTGAAAACATGTTTAAAAAAGTATTTCCATCTCTCTCTCTATCTCTCTATATGTATATACATATATATATATATATATATATTTAAAAGAAAAAAAAATTATATATATATATATATATATATATATATATATACATATAGAGAGAAAGAGATAAATATATATAGAGATAGATGGGTGGATAGATAGATAGATAGATAGATAGATAGATAGATAGATAGATAGATAGACATACATACACACATACACACATACACACATACACACATACATACATATGTGTGTATTGTTGGAGTTGCAAACATGGGTGCACTTGACAAACTCAGTGCGGCTATTCCCCATTGAAAGATTGTTGCACCCAGGACCCTTAGCACTGGGATATGCTACTCAATACCACTGGCATGGCCAGGTGTAAACAACATCTGACCTTTGTTGTGTATGTAACCATGGAGATTGTGATGTCGCCTAGGCCCACCAAAGAACAGCCTTGTCAGAAGCAGCACTGCCATGAGCAGAAGTAGCAGCACCATAGGTTGTCAAATAAGTTGGATTTAACCAAGACAAGTGAGTCCAATAGGATGCAGGTATGTCCTCTATCCTTACAGCTTCCCGTGGCTGTTGGTTTTATACCGTTTGGGGACAGCCAAGGAGGCGTCAGCAGGCAACACAGGTAAGTGTGTGCTTGTATGTGTGTGTGTGTGTGTGTGTGTGTGTGTGTGTGTGTGTGTTTCCTATGCAGATCCTAAACCCAGTATCAAATGCAAGTAGGAGGAGTAAGAAGGGTTCCTGCCAAAGCCAGGTTATGGATTGCATTTAAAAATGGTCCATCAGAGTAAAATGGACTCCCATCTTCCTGCTTAGCAATAATGATATGGGTTTAGGGTCTGCTGTGTGTACTGGTGGGTGACTGCCACCCAGCCAGAGTGTGTATGGGAGGCTGCCAGCCAGCCTCCCTTCCTACAAGTAATGATGGTGCATGTGAAGGGGACAGCGTTGGTTCCTCCCCTTTCACAGTTATCACTTCTCATCCTTCCTTTTGGCTGGTATCAAATGTGGTGTCTGTTTATATCAGTTTAATATCTGATATGTCCCCTATCTGATAGCATATATTAAATGCACCACCAGGTTTCAGTGTTGGAAAGAAAGATTATCTGTTTATTTGCTGCAGCTGCTTGCTGGCTAGTCCAGTGGGCCCCTACTGCAGGCAATAGACAATAGGTGGTGCCTATGTGCCTAGGTGGATAGGACATCAGCTATGAGGCATTTGTTTGTACAAACTGCTGCTCACAACTAATGTTGTAATATAGTGTCTCCATCTGCTGGTGGTATTGAATAAGCAATAGTGCAATGATAGGGTCTAAAAAAGAAGAAAAATAAGAAGCAGCAGCATAGGAAAGAAGGAAAACATGGAGAGAAGAAAAAAAGAAGGTAAAAATGAGGTGAAAACATGTTTAAAAAAGTATTTCCATCTCTCTCTCTATCTCTCTATATGTATATACATATATATATATATATATATATATATTTAAAAGAAAAAAAAATTATATATATATATATATATATATATATATATATATATATACATATAGAGAGAAAGAGATAAATATATATAGAGATAGATGGGTGGATAGATAGATAGATAGATAGATAGACATACATACACACATACACACATACACACATACACACATACATACATATGTGTGTATTGTTGGAGTTGCAAACATGGGTGCACTTGACAAACTCAGTGCGGCTATTCCCCATTGAAAGATTGTTGCACCCAGGACCCTTAGCACTGGGATATGCTACTCAATACCACTGGCATGGCCAGGTGTAAACAACATCTGACCTTTGTTGTGTATGTAACCATGGAGATTGTGATGTCGCCTAGGCCCACCAAAGAACAGCCTTGTCAGAAGCAGCACTGCCATGAGCAGAAGTAGCAGCACCATAGGTTGTCAAATAAGTTGGATTTAACCAAGACAAGTGAGTCCAATAGGATGCAGGTATGTCCTCTATCCTTACAGCTTCCCGTGGCTGTTGGTTTTATACCGTTTGGGGACAGCCAAGGAGGCGTCAGCAGGCAACACAGGTAAGTGTGTGCTTGTATGTGTGTGTGTGTGTGTGTGTGTGTGTGTGTGTGTGTGTTTCCTATGCAGATCCTAAACCCAGTATCAAATGCAAGTAGGAGGAGTAAGAAGGGTTCCTGCCAAAGCCAGGTTATGGATTGCATTTAAAAATGGTCCATCAGAGTGAAATGGACTCCCATCTTCCTGCTTAGCAATAATGATATGGGTTTAGGGTCTGCTGTGTGTACTGGTGGGTGACTGCCACCCAGCCAGAGTGTGTATGGGAGGCTGCCAGCCAGCCTCCCTTCCTACAAGTAATGATGGTGCATGTGAAGGGGACAGCGTTGGTTCCTCCCCTTTCACAGTTATCACTTCTCATCCTTCCTTTTGGCTGGTATCAAATGTGGTGTCTGTTTATATCAGTTTAATATCTGATATGTCCCCTATCTGATAGCATATATTAAATGCACCACCAGGTTTCAGTGTTGGAAAGAAAGATTATCTGTTTATTTGCTGCAGCTGCTTGCTGGCTAGTCCAGTGGGCCCCTACTGCAGGCAATAGACAATAGGTGGTGCCTATGTGCCTAGGTGGATAGGACATCAGCTATGAGGCATTTGTTTGTACAAACTGCTGCTCACAACTAATGTTGTAATATAGTGTCTCCATCTGCTGGTGGTATTGAATAAGCAATAGTGCAATGATAGGGTCTGAAAAAGAAGAAAAATAAGAAGCAGCAGCATAGGAAAGAAGGAAAACATGGAGAGAAGAAAAAAAGAAGGTAAAAATGAGGTGAAAACATGTTTAAAAAAGTATTTCCATCTCTCTCTCTCTCTCTATATGTATATACATATATATATATATATATTTAAAAGAAAAAAAATTATATATATATATATATACATACATATATAGAGAGAGAGAGAGATAAATATATATAGAGATAGATGGGTGGATAGATAGATAGATAGATAGACATACATACACACATACACACATACATACATACATACATATGTGTGTATTGTTGGAGTTGCAAACATGGGTGCACTTGACAAACTCAGTGCGGCTATTCCCCTTTGAAAGATTGTTGCACCCAGGACCCTTAGCACTGGGATATGCTACTCAATACCACTGGCATGGCCAGGTGTAAACAACATCTGACCTTTGTTGTGTATGTAACCATGGAGATTGTGATGTTGCCTAGGCCCACCAAAGAACAGCCTTGTCAGAAGCAGCACTGCCATGAGCAGAAGTAGCAGCACCATAGGTTGTCAAATAAGTTGGATTTAACCAAGACAAGTGAGTCCAATAGGATGCAGGTATGTCCTCTATCCTTACAGCTTCCCGTGGCTGTTGGTTTTATACCGTTTGGGGACAGCCAAGGAGGCGTCAGCAGGCAACACAGGTAAGTGTGTGCTTGTATGTGTGTGTGTGTGTGTGTGTTTCCTATGCAGATCCTAAACCCATCATCAAATGCAAGTAGGAGGAGTAAGAAGGGTTCCTGCCAAAGCCAGGTTATGGATTGCATTTAAAAATGGTCCATCAGAGTGAAATGGACTCCCATCTTCCTGCTTAGCAATAATGATATGGGTTTAGGGTCTGCTGTGTGTACTGGTGGGTGACTGCCACCCAGCCAGAGTGTGTATGGGAGGCTGCCAGCCAGCCTCCCTTCCTACAAGTAATGATGGTGCATGTGAAGGGGACAGCGTTGGTTCCTCCCCTTTCACAGTTATCACTTCTCATCCTTCCTTTTGGCTGGTATCAAATGTGGTGTCTGTTTATATCAGTTTAATATCTGATATGTCCCCTATCTGATAGCATATATTAAATGCACCACCAGGTTTCAGTGTTGGAAAGAAAGATTATCTGTTTATTTGCTGCAGCTGCTTGCTGGCTAGTCCAGTGGGCCCCTACTGCAGGCAATAGACAATAGGTGGTGCCTATGTGCCTAGGTGGATAGGACATCAGCTATGAGGCATTTGTTTGTACAAACTGCTGCTCACAACTAATGTTGTAATATAGTGTCTCCATCTGCTGGTGGTATTGAATAAGCAATAGTGCAATGATAGGGTCTGAAAAAGAAGAAAAATAAGAAGCAGCAGCATAGGAAAGAAGG
>NW_026610762.1:335000-342500 GCF_029499605.1 Hyla sarda
ATCAAATGCAAGTAGGAGGAGTAAGAAGGGTTCCTGCCAAAGCCAGGTTATGGATTGCATTTAAAAATGGTCCATCAGAGTGAAATGGACTCCCATCTTCCTGCTTAGCAATAATGATATGGGTTTAGGGTCTGCTGTGTGTACTGGTGGGTGACTGCCACCCAGCCAGAGTGTGTATGGGAGGCTGCCAGCCAGCCTCCCTTCCTACAAGTAGTGATGGTGCATGTGAAGGGGACAGCGTTGGTTCCTCCCCTTTCACAGTTATCACTTCTCATCCTTTCTTTTGGCTGGTATCAAATGTGGTGTCTGTTTATATCAGTTTAATATCTGATATGTTTCCTATCTGATAGCATATATTAAGTGCACCACCAGGTTTCAGTGTTGGAAAGAAAGATTACCTGTTTATTTGCTGCTGCAGCTGCTTGCTGGCTAGTCCAGTGGGTCCCTACTGCAGGCAAAAGACAATAGGTGGTGCCTAGGTGGATAGGACATCAGCTATGAGGCATTTGTTTGTACAAACTGCTGCTCACAACTAATGTTGTAATATAGTGTCTCCATCTGCTGGTGGTATTGAATAAGCAATAGTGCAATGATAGGGTCTGAAAAAGAAGAAATATAAGAAGCAGCAGCATATGAAAAAGGAGGAAAGAAGAAAAAAAAGAAGGTAAAAATGAGGTGAAAACATGTTTAAAAAAGTATTTCCATCTCTCTCTATATGTATGTATATATATATATATATATATATATATATATATATATATATTTAAAAGAAAAAAAATTATATATATACATATAGAGAGAGAGAGATAAATATATATAGAGATAGATGGGTGGATAGATAGATAGATAGACATACATACACACATACACACATACATACATACATACATATGTGTGTATTGTTGGAGTTGCAAACATGGGTGCACTTGACAAACTCAGTGCGGCTATTCCCCATTGAAAGATTGTTGCATCCAGGTCCCTTAGCACTGTGATATGCTACTCAATACCACTGGCATGGCCATGTGTAAACAACATCTGACCTTTGTTGTGTATGTAACCATGGAGATTGTGATGTCGCCTAGGCCCACCAAAGAACAGCCTTGTCAGAAGCAGCACTGCCATGAGCAGAAGCAGCAGCACCATAGGTTGTCAAATAAGCTGGATTTAACCAAGACAAGTGAGTCCAATAGGATGCAGGTATGTCCTCTATCCTTACAGCTTCCCGTGGCTGTTGGTTTTATACCGTTTGGGGACAGCCAAGGAGGCGTCAGCAGGCAACACAGGTAAGTGTGTGCTTGTGTGTGTGTGTGTTTGTTTCCTATGCAGATCCTAAACCCAGTATCAAATGCAAGTAGGAGGAGTAAGAAGGGTTCCTGCCAAAGCCAGGTTATGGATTGCATTTAAAAATGGTCCATCAGAGTGAAATGGACTCCCATCTTCCTGCTTAGCAATAATGATATGGGTTTAGGGTCTGCTGTGTGTACTGGTGGGTGACTGCCACCCAGCCAGAGTGTGTATGGGAGGCTGCCAGCCAGCCTCCCTTCCTACAAGTAATGATAGTGCATGTGAAGGGGACAGCGTTGTTTCCTCCCATTTCACAGTTATCACTTCTCATCCTTCCTTTTGGCTGGTATCAAATGTGGTGTCTGTTTATATCAGTTTAATATCTGATATGTCCCCTATCTGATAGCATATATTAAATGCACCACCAGGTTTCAGTGTTGGAAAGAAAGATTATCTGTTTATTTGCTGCAGCTGCTTGCTGGCTAGTCCAGTGGGCCCCTACTGCAGGCAATAGACAATAGGTGGTGCCTATGTGCCTAGGTGGATAGGACATCAGCTATGAGGCATTTGTTTATACAAACTGCTGCTCACAACTAATGTTGTAATATAGTGTCTCCATCTGCTGGTGGTATTGAATAAGCAATAGTGCAATGATAGGGTCTGAAAAAGAAGAAAAATAAGAAGCAGCAGCATAGGAAAGAAGGAAAACATGGAGAGAAGAAAAAAAGAAGGTAAAAATGAGGTGAAAACATGTTTAAAAAAGTATTTCCATCTCTCTCTCTCTCTCTATATGTATATACATATATATATATATATATATATATATATATTTAAAAGAAAAAAAATTATATATATATATATACATATAGAGATAGAGAGAGAGAGAGATAAATATATATAGAGATAGATGGGTGGATAGATAGATAGATAGACATACATACACACATACACACATACACACATACACACATACATACATACATATGTGTGTATTGTTGGAGTTGCAAACATGGGTGCACTTGACAAACTCAGTGCGGCTATTCCCCTTTGAAAGATTGTTGCACCCAGGACCCTTAGCACTGGGATATGCTACTCAATACCACTGGCATGGCCAGGTGTAAACAACATCTGACCTTTGTTGTGTATGTAACCATGGAGATTGTGATGTCGCCTAGGCCCACCAAAGAACAGCCTTGTCAGAAGCAGCACTGCCATGAGCAGAAGTAGCAGCACCATAGGTTGTCAAATAAGTTGGATTTAACCAAGACAAGTGAGTCCAATAGGATGCAGGTATGTCCTCTATCCTTACAGCTTCCCGTGGCTGTTGGTTTTATACCGTTTGGGGACAGCCAAGGAGGCGTCAGCAGGCAACACAGGTAAGTGTGTGCTTGTATGTGTGTGTATGTGTGTGTGTGTGTGTGTGTGTTTCCTATGCAGATCCTAAACCCATTATCAAATGCAAGTAGGAGGAGTAAGAAGGGTTCCTGCCAAAGCCAGGTTATGGATTGCATTTAAAAATGGTCCATCAGAGTGAAATGGACTCCCATCTTCCTGCTTAGCAATAATGATATGGGTTTAGGGTCTGCTGTGTGTACTGGTGGGTGACTGCCACCCAGCCAGAGTGTGTATGGGAGGCTGCCAGCCAGCCTCCCTTCCTACAAGTAATGATGGTGCATGTGAAGGGGACAGCGTTGGTTCCTCCCCTTTCACAGTTATCACTTCTCATCCTTCCTTTTGGCTGGTATCAAATGTGGTGTCTGTTTATATCAGTTTAATATCTGATCTGTCCCCTATCTGATAGCATATATTAAATGCACCACCAGGTTTCAGTGTTGGAAAGAAAGATTATCTGTTTATTTGCTGCAGCTGCTTGCTGGCTAGTCCAGTGGGCCCCTACTGCAGGCAATAGACAATAGGTGGTGCCTATGTGCCTAGGTGGATAGGACATCAGCTATGAGGCATTTGTTTGTACAAACTGCTGCTCACAACTAATGTTGTAATATAGTGTCTCCATCTGCTGGTGGTATTGAATAAGCAATAGTGCAATGATAGGGTCTGAAAAAGAAGAAAAATAAGAAGCAGCAGCATAGGAAAGAAGGAAAACATGGAGAGAAGAAAAAAAGAAGGTAAAAATGAGGTGAAAACATGTTTAAAAAAGTATTTCCATCTCTCTCTATATGTATATACATATATATATATATATATATATTTAAAAGAAAAAAAATTATATATATATATATATATATATATATATATACATATAGAGAGAGAGAGAGAGAGAGAGAGATAAATATATATAGAGATAGATGGGTGGATAGATAGATAGATAGATAGACATACATACACACATACACACATACATACATACATATGTGTGTATTGTTGGATTTGCAAACATGGGTGCACTTGACAAACTCAGTGCGGCTATTCCCCATTGAAAGATTGTTGCACCCAGGACCCTTAGCACTGGGATATGCTACTCAATACCACTGGCATGGCCAGGTGTAAACAACATCTGACCTTTGTTGTGTATGTAACCATGGAGATTGTGATGTCGCCTAGGCCCACCAAAGAACAGCCTTGTCAGAAGCAGCACTGCCATGAGCAGAAGTAGCAGCACCATAGGTTGTCAAATAAGTTGGATTTAACCAAGACAAGTGAGTCCAATAGGATGCAGGTATGTCCTCTATCCTTACAGCTTCCCGTGGCTGTTGGTTTTATACCGTTTGGGGACAGCCAAGGAGGCGTCAGCAGGCAACACAGGTAAGTGTGTGCTTGTATGTGTGTGTGTGTGTGTGTGTGTGTGTGTTTCCTATGCAGATCCTAAAACCAGTATCAAATGCAAGTAGGAGGAGTAAGAAGGGTTCCTGCCAAAGCCAGGTTATGGATTGCATTTAAAAATGGTCCATCAGAGTGAAATGGACTCCCATCTTCCTGCTTAGCAATAATGATATGGGTTTAGGGTCTGCTGTGTGTACTGGTGGGTGACTGCCACCCAGCCAGAGTGTGTATGGGAGGCTGCCAGCCAGCCTCCCTTCCTACAAGTAATGATGGTGCATGTGAAGAGGACAGCGTTGGTTCCTCCCCTTTCACAGTTATCACTTCTCATCCTTCCTTTTGGCTGGTATCAAATGTGGTGTCTGTTTATATCAGTTTAATATATGATATGTCCCCTATCTGATAGCATATATTAAATGCACCACCAGGTTTCAGTGTTGGAAAGAAAGATTATCTGTTTATTTGCTGCAGCTGCTTGCTGGCTAGTCCAGTGGGCCCCTACTGCAGGCAATAGACAATAGGTGGTGCCTATGTGCCTAGGTGGATAGGACATCAGCTATGAGGCATTTGTTTGTACAAACTGCTGCTCACAACTAATGTTGTAATATAGTGTCTCCATCTGCTGGTGGTATTGAATAAGCAATAGTGCAATGATAGGGTCTGAAAAAGAAGAAAAATAAGAAGCAGCAGCATAGGAAAGAAGGAAAACATGGAGAGAAGAAAAAAAGAAGGTAAAAATGAGGTGAAAACATGTTTAAAAAAGTATTTCCATCTCTCTCTCTCTCTCTCTATATGTATATACATATATATATATATATATATATATATTTAAAAGAAAAAAAAATTATATATATATATATATATATATACATATAGAGAGAGAGAGAGAGATAAATATATATAGAGATAGATGGGTGGATAGATAGATAGACATACATACACACATACACACATACACACATACATACATACATACATATGTGTGTATTGTTGGAGTTGCAAACATGGGTGCACTTGACAAACTCAGTGCGGCTATTCCCCATTGAAAGATTGTTGCACCCAGGACCCTTAGCACTGGGATATGCTACTCAATACCACTGGCATGGCCAGGTGTAAACAACATCTGACCTTTGTTGTGTATGTAACCATGGAGATTGTGATGTCGCCTAGGCCCACCAAAGAACAGCCTTGTCAGAAGCAGCACTGCCATGAGCAGAAGTAGCAGCACCATAGGTTGTCAAATAAGTTGGATTTAACCAAGACAAGTGAGTCCAATAGGATGCAGGTATGTCCTCTATCCTTACAGCTTCCCGTGGCTGTTGGTTTTATACCGTCTGGGGACAGCCAAGGAGGCGTCAGCAGGCAACACAGGTAAGTGTGTGCTTGTATGTGTGTGTTTCCTATGCAGATCCTAAACCCATTATCAAATGCAAGTAGGAGGAGTAAGAAGGGTTCCTGCCAAAGCCAGGTTATGGATTGCATTTAAAAATGGTCCATCAGAGTGAAATGGACTCCCATCTTCCTGCTTAGCAATAATGATATGGGTTTAGGGTCTGCTGTGTGTACTGGTGGGTGACTGCCACCCAGCCAGAGTGTGTATGGGAGGCTGCCAGCCAGCCTCCCTTCCTACAAGTAGTGATGGTGCATGTGAAGGGGACAGCGTTGGTTCCTCCCCTTTCACAGTTATCACTTCTCATCCTTTCTTTTGGCTGGTATCAAATGTGGTGTCTGTTTATATCAGTTTAATATCTGATATGTTCCCTATCTGATAGCATATATTAAGTGCACCACCAGGTTTCAGTGTTGGAAAGAAAGATTACCTGTTTATTTGCTGCTGCAGCTGCTTGCTGGCTAGTCCAGTGGGTCCCTACTGCAGGCAAAAGACAATAGGTGGTGCCTAGGTGGATAGGACATCAGCTATGAGGCATTTGTTTGTACAAACTGCTGCTCACAACTAATGTTGTAATATAGTGTCTCCATCTGCTGGTGGTATTGAATAAGCAATAGTGCAATGATAGGGTCTGAAAAAGAAGAAAAAGAAGAAAAATAAGAAGCAGCAGCATATGAAAAAGGAGGAAAGAAGAAAAAAAAGAAGGTAAAAATGAGGTGAAAACATGTTTAAAAAAGTATTTCCATCTCTCTCTCTCTATATGTATGTATATATATATATATATATATATATATATATATATATATATTTAAAAGAAAAAAAATTATATATATACATATAGAGAGAGAGAGATAAATATATATAGAGATAGATGGGTGGATAGATAGACATACATACACACATACATACATACATACATATGTGTGTATTGTTGGAGTTGCAAACATGGGTGCACTTGACAAACTCAGTGCGGCTATTCCCCATTGAAAGATTGTTGCATCCAGGTCCCTTAGCACTGTGATATGCTACTCAATACCACTGGCATGGCCATGTGTAAACAACATCTGACCTTTGTTGTGTATGTAACCATGGAGATTGTGATGTCGCCTAGGCCCACCAAAGAACAGCCTTGTCAGAAGCAGCACTGCCATGAGCAGAAGCAGCAGCACCATAGTTTGTCAAATAAGCTGGATTTAACCAAGACAAGTGAGTCCAATAGGATGCAGGTATGTCCTCTATCCTTACAGCTTCCCGTGGCTGT
The DNA here is from genome assembly GCF_029499605.1 of Hyla sarda. Lineage (NCBI taxonomy): Eukaryota > Metazoa > Chordata > Amphibia > Anura > Hylidae > Hyla > Hyla sarda. The sequence continues at coordinate 341,714 of NW_026610762.1, forward strand.
TGGTTTTATACCGTTTGGGGACAGCCAAGGAGGCGTCAGCAGGCAACACAGGTAAGTGTGTGCTTGTGTGTGTGTGTGTTTGTTTCCTATGCAGATCCTAAACCCAGTATCAAATGCAAGTAGGAGGAGTAAGAAGGGTTCCTGCCAAAGCCAGGTTATGGATTGCATTTAAAAATGGTCCATCAGAGTGAAATGGACTCCCATCTTCCTGCTTAGCAATAATGATATGGGTTTAGGGTCTGCTGTGTGTACTGGTGGGTGACTGCCACCCAGCCAGAGTGTGTATGGGAGGCTGCCAGCCAGCCTCCCTTCCTACAAGTAATGATGGTGCATGTGAAGGGGACAGCGTTGTTTCCTCCCATTTCACAGTTATCACTTCTCATCCTTCCTTTTGGCTGGTATCAAATGTGGTGTCTGTTTATATCAGTTTAATATCTGATATGTCCCCTATCTGATAGCATATATTAAATGCACCACCAGGTTTCAGTGTTGGAAAGAAAGATTATCTGTTTATTTGCTGCAGCTGCTTGCTGGCTAGTCCAGTGGGCCCCTACTGCAGGCAATAGACAATAGGTGGTGCCTATGTGCCTAGGTGGATAGGACATCAGCTATGAGGCATTTGTTTATACAAACTGCTGCTCACAACTAATGTTGTAATATAGTGTCTCCATCTGCTGGTGGTATTGAATAAGCAATAGTGCAATGATAGGGTCTGAAAAAGAAGAAAAATAAGAAGCAGCAGCATAGGAAAGAAGGAAAACATGGAGAGAAGAAAAAAAGAAGGTAA
>NW_026610762.1:345000-347500 GCF_029499605.1 Hyla sarda
ACCAGGTTTCAGTGTTGGAAAGAAAGATTATCTGTTTATTTGCTGCAGCTGCTTGCTGGCTAGTCCAGTGGGCCCCTACTGCAGGCAATAGACAATAGGTGGTGCCTATGTGCCTAGGTGGATAGGACATCAGCTATGAGGCATTTGTTTATACAAACTGCTGCTCACAACTAATGTTGTAATATAGTGTCTCCATCTGCTGGTGGTATTGAATAAGCAATAGTGCAATGATAGGGTCTGAAAAAGAAGAAAAATAAGAAGCAGCAGCATAGGAAAGAAGGAAAACATGGAGAGAAGAAAAAAAGAAGGTAAAAATGAGGTGAAAACATGTTTAAAAAAGTATTTCCATCTCTCTCTCTCTATATGTATATACATATATATATATATATATATATATATATATATATATTTAAAAGAAAAAAAATTATATATATAGATATATATATATATATATATATATATATACATATAGAGAGAGAGAGAGAGATAAATATATATAGAGATAGATGGGTGGATAGATAGATAGATAGATAGACATACATACACACATACACACATACATACATACATATGTGTGTATTGTTGGATTTGCAAACATGGGTGCACTTGACAAACTCAGTGCGGCTATTCCCCATTGAAAGATTGTTGCACCCAGGACCCTTAGCACTGGGATATGCTACTCAATACCACTGGCATGGCCAGGTGTAAACAACATCTGACCTTTGTTGTGTATGTAACCATGGAGATTGTGATGTCGCCTAGGCCCACCAAAGAACAGCCTTGTCAGAAGCAGCACTGCCATGAGCAGAAGTAGCAGCACCATAGGTTGTCAAATAAGTTGGATTTAACCAAGACAAGTGAGTCCAATAGGATGCAGGTATGTCCTCTATCCTTACAGCTTCCCGTGGCTGTTGGTTTTATACCGTTTGGGGACAGCCAAGGAGGCGTCAGCAGGCAACACAGGTAAGTGTGTGCTTGTATGTGTGTGTGTGTGTGTGTGTGTGTGTGTTTCCTATGCAGATCCTAAACCCAGTATCAAATGCAAGTAGGAGGAGTAAGAAGGGTTCCTGCCAAAGCCAGGTTATGGATTGCATTTAAAAATGGTCCATCAGAGTGAAATGGACTCCCATCTTCCTGCTTAGCAATAATGATATGGGTTTAGGGTCTGCTGTGTGTACTGGTGGGTGACTGCCACCCAGCCAGAGTGTGTATGGGAGGCTGCCAGCCAGCCTCCCTTCCTACAAGTAATGATGGTGCATGTGAAGGGGACAGCGTTGGTTCCTCCCCTTTCACAGTTATCACTTCTCATCCTTCCTTTTGGCTGGTATCAAATGTGGTGTCTGTTTATATCAGTTTAATATCTGATATGTCCCCTATCTGATAGCATATATTAAATGCACCACCAGGTTTCAGTGTTGGAAAGAAAGATTATCTGTTTATTTGCTGCAGCTGCTTGCTGGCTAGTCCAGTGTGCCCCTACTGCAGGCAATAGACAATAGGTGGTGCCTAGGTGGATAGGACATCAGCTATGAGGCATTTGTTTATACAAACTGCTGCTCACAACTAATGTTGTAATATAGTGTCTCCATCTGCTGGTGGTATTGAATAAGCAATAGTGCAATGATAGGGTCTGAAAAAGAAGAAAAATAAGAAGCAGCAGCATAGGAAAGAAGGAAAACATGGAGAGAAGAAAAAAAGAAGGTAAAAATGAGGTGAAAACATGTTTAAAAAAGTATTTCCATCTCTCTCTCTCTCTCTATATGTATATACATATATATATATATATATATATATATATATATATATATATTTAAAAGAAAAAAAATTATATATATATATATATATATATATATATATATATATACATATAGAGAGAGAGAGAGAGATAAATATATATAGAGATAGATGGGTGGATAGATAGATAGATAGATAGACATACATACACACATACACACATACACACATACACACATACACACATACATACATATGTGTGTATTGTTGGAGTTGCAAACATGGGTGCACTTGACAAACTCAGTGCGGCTATTCCCCATTGAAAGATTGTTGCACCCAGGACCCTTAGCACTGGGATATGCTACTCAATACCACTGGCATGGCCAGGTGTAAACAACATCTGACCTTTGTTGTGTATGTAACCATGGAGATTGTGATGTCGCCTAGGCCCACCAAAGAACAGCCTTGTCAGAAGCAGCACTGCCATGAGCAGAAGTAGCAGCACCATAGGTTGTCAAATAAGTTGGATTTAACCAAGACAAGTGAGTCCAATAGGATGCAGGTATGTCCTCTATCCTTACAGCTTCCTGTGGCTGTTGGTTTTATACCGTTTGGGGACAGCCAAGGAGGCGTCAGCAGGCAACACAGGTAAGTGTGTGCTTGTATGTGTGTGTGTGTGTGTGTGTGTGTGTGTGTGTGTGTGTGTGTGTTTCCTATGCAGATCCTAAACCCAGTATCAAATGCAAGTAGGAGGAGTAAGAAGGGT
>NW_026610762.1:357500-375000 GCF_029499605.1 Hyla sarda
TGGTGCATGTGAAGGGGACAGCGTTGGTTCCTCCCCTTTCACAGTTATCACTTCTCATCCTTCCTTTTGGCTGGTATCAAATGTGGTGTCTGTTTATATCAGTTTAATATCTGATATGTCCCCTATCTGATAGCATATATTAAATGCACCACCAGGTTTCAGTGTTGGAAAGAAAGATTATCTGTTTATTTGCTGCAGCTGCTTGCTGGCTAGTCCAGTGGGCCCCTTCTGCAGGCAATAGACAATAGGTGGTGCCTAGGTGGATAGGATATCAGCTATGAGGCATTTGTTTGTACAAACTGCTGCTCACAACTAATGTTGTAATATAGTGTCTCCATCTGCTGGTGGTATTGAATCAGCAATAGTGCAATGATAGGGTCTGAAAAAGAAGGAAAACATGGAGAGAAGAAAAGAAGAAGGTAAAAATGAGGTGAAAACATGTTTAAAAAAGTATTTCCATCTCTCTCTCTCTCTATATGTATATACATATATATATATATATATATATTTAAAAGAAAAAAAATTATATATATATATATATATATATATATATATATACATATAGAGAGAGAGAGAGAGAGATAAATATATATAGAGATAGATGGGTGGATAGATAGATAGATAGATAGACATACATACACACATACACACATACACACATACACACATACACACATACACACATACACACATACACACATACACACATACACACATACACACATACACACATACACACATACATACATACATACATACATACATATGTGTGTATTGTTGGAGTTGCAAACATGGGTGCACTTGACAAACTCAGTGCGGCTATTCCCCATTGAAAGATTGTTGCACCCAGGACCCTTAGCACTGGGATATGCTACTCAATACCACTGGCATGGCCAGGTGTAAACAACATCTGACCTTTGTTGTGTATGTAACCATGGAGATTGTGATGTCGCCTAGGCCCACCAAAGAACAGCCTTGTCAGAAGCAGCACTGCCATGAGCAGAAGTAGCAGCACCATAGGTTGTCAAATAAGTTGGATTTAACCAAGACAAGTGAGTCCAATAGGATGCAGGTATGTCCTCTATCCTTACAGCTTCCCGTGGCTGTTGGTTTTATACCGTTTGGGGACAGCCAAGGAGGCGTCAGCAGGCAACACAGGTAAGTGTGTGCTTGTATGTGTGTGTGTGTGTGTGTGTGTGTGTGTTTCCTATGCAGATCCTAAACCCAGTATCAAATGCAAGTAGGAGGAGTAAGAAGGGTTCCTGCCAAAGCCAGGTTATGGATTGCATTTAAAAATGGTCCATCAGAGTGAAATGGACTCCCATCTTCCTGCTTAGCAATAATGATATGGGTTTAGGGTCTGCTGTGTGTACTGGTGGGTGACTGCCACCCAGCCAGAGTGTGTATGGGAGGCTGCCAGCCAGCCTCCCTTCCTACAAGTAATGATGGTGCATGTGAAGGGGACAGCGTTGGTTCCTCCCCTTTCACAGTTATCACTTCTCATCCTTCCTTTTGGCTGGTATCAAATGTGGTGTCTGTTTATATCAGTTTAATATCTGATATGTCCCCTATCTGATAGCATATATTAAATGCACCACCAGGTTTCAGTGTTGGAAAGAAAGATTATCTGTTTATTTGCTGCAGCTGCTTGCTGGCTAGTCCAGTGTGCCCCTACTGCAGGCAATAGACAATAGGTGGTGCCTAGGTGGATAGGACATCAGCTATGAGGCATTTGTTTATACAAACTGCTGCTCACAACTAATGTTGTAATATAGTGTCTCCATCTGCTGGTGGTATTGAATAAGCAATAGTGCAATGATAGGGTCTGAAAAAGAAGAAAAATAAGAAGCAGCAGCATAGGAAAGAAGGAAAACATGGAGAGAAGAAAAAAAGAAGGTAAAAATGAGGTGAAAACATGTTTAAAAAAGTATTTCCATCTCTCTCTCTCTCTATATGTATATACATATATATATATATATATATATATATATATTTAAAAGAAAAAAAATTATATATATATATATATATATATATACATATAGAGAGAGAGAGAGAGATAAATATATATAGAGATAGATGGGTGGATAGATAGATAGATAGATAGACATACATACACACATACACACATACACACATACACACATACATACATACATACATATGTGTGTATTGTTGGAGTTGCAAACATGGGTGCACTTGACAAACTCAGTGCGGCTATTCCCCATTGAAAGATTGTTGCACCCAGGACCCTTAGCACTGGGATATGCTACTCAATACCACTGGCATGGCCAGGTGTAAACAACATCTGACCTTTGTTGTGTATGTAACCATGGAGATTGTGATGTCGCCTAGGCCCACCAAAGAACAGCCTTGTCAGAAGCAGCACTGCCATGAGCAGAAGTAGCAGCACCATAGGTTGTCAAATAAGTTGGATTTAACCAAGACAAGTGAGTCCAATAGGATGCAGGTATGTCCTCTATCCTTACAGCTTCCCGTGGCTGTTGGTTTTATACCGTTTGGGGACAGCCAAGGAGGCGTCAGCAGGCAACACAGGTAAGTGTGTGCTTGTATGTGTGTGTGTGTGTGTGTGTGTGTGTGTGTGTGTGTGTGTGTTTCCTATGCAGATCCTAAACCCAGTATCAAATGCAAGTAGGAGGAGTAAGAAGGGTTCCTGCCAAAGCCAGGTTATGGATTGCATTTAAAAATGGTCCATCAGAGTGAAATGGACTCCCATCTTCCTGCTTAGCAATAATGATATGGGTTTAGGGTCTGCTGTGTGTACTGGTGGGTGACTGCCACCCAGCCAGAGTGTGTATGGGAGGCTGCCAGCCAGCCTCCCTTCCTACAAGTAATGATGGTGCATGTGAAGGGGACAGCGTTGGTTCCTCCCCTTTCACAGTTATCACTTCTCATCCTTCCTTTTGGCTGGTATCAAATGTGGTGTCTGTTTATATCAGTTTAATATCTGATATGTCCCCTATCTGATAGCATATATTAAATGCACCACCAGGTTTCAGTGTTGGAAAGAAAGATTATCTGTTTATTTGCTGCAGCTGTTTGCTGGCTAGTCCAGTGGGCCCCTACTGCAGGCAATAGACAATAGGTGGTGCCTATGTGCCTAGGTGGATAGGACATCAGCTATGAGGCATTTGTTTGTACAAACTGCTGCTCACAACTAATGTTGTAATATACTGTCTCCATCTGCTGGTGGTATTGAATAAGCAATAGTGCAATGATAGGGTCTGAAAAAGAAGAAAAATAAGAAGCAGCAGCATAGGAAAGAAGGAAAACATGGAGAGAAGAAAAAAAGAAGGTAAAAATGAGGTGAAAACATGTTTAAAAAAGTATTTCCATCTCTCTCTATATGTATATACATATATATATATATATATATATATATATATTTAAAAGAAAAAAAATTTATATATATATATATATATATATATATATACATATAGAGAGAGAGAGATAAATATATATAGAGATAGATGAGTGGATAGATAGATAGATAGATAGATAGATAGACATACATACACACATACACACATACATACATACATACATATGTGTGTATTGTTGGAGTTGCAAACATGGGTGCACTTGACAAACTCAGTGCGGCTATTCCCCTTTGAAAGATTGTTGCACCCAGGACCCTTAGCACTGGGATATGCTACTCAATACCACTGGCATGGCCAGGTGTAAACAACATCTGACCTTTGTTGTGTATGTAACCATGGAGATTGTGATGTCGCCTAGGCCCACCAAAGAACAGCCTTGTCAGAAGCAGCACTGCCATGAGCAGAAGTAGCAGCACCATAGGTTGTCAAATAAGTTGGATTTAACCAAGACAAGTGAGTCCAATAGGATGCAGGTATGTCCTCTATCCTTACAGCTTCCCGTGGCTGTTGGTTTTATACCGTTTGGGGACAGCCAAGGAGGCGTCAGCAGGCAACACAGGTAAGTGTGTGCTTGTATGTGTGTGTGTGTGTGTGTGTGTGTGTGTGTGTTTCCTATGCAGATCCTAAACCCATTATCAAATGCAAGTAGGAGGAGTAAGAAGGGTTCCTGCCAAAGCCAGGTTATGGATTGCATTTAAAAATGGTCCATCAGAGTGAAATGGACTCCCATCTTCCTGCTTAGCAATAATGATATGGGTTTAGGGTCTGCTGTGTGTACTGGTGGGTGACTGCCACCCAGCCAGAGTGTGTATGGGAGGCTGCCAGCCAGCCTCCCTTCCTACAAGTAATGATGGTGCATGTGAAGGGGACAGCGTTGGTTCCTCCCCTTATACAGTTATCACTTCTCATCCTTCCTTTTGGCTGGTATCAAATGTGGTGTCTGTTTATATCAGTTTAATATCTGATATGTCCCCTATCTGATAGCATATATTAAATGCACCACCAGGTTTCAGTGTTGGAAAGAAAGATTATCTGTTTATTTGCTGCAGCTGTTTGCTGGCTAGTCCAGTGGGCCCCTACTGCAGGCAATAGACAATAGGTGGTGCCTATGTGCCTAGGTGGATAGGACATCAGCTATGAGGCATTTGTTTGTACAAACTGCTGCTCACAACTAATGTTGTAATATAGTGTCTCCATCTGCTGGTGGTATTGAATAAGCAATAGTGCAATGATAGGGTCTGAAAAAGAAGAAAAATAAGAAGCAGCAGCATAGGAAAGAAGGAAAACATGGAGAGAAGAAAAAAAGAAGGTAAAAATGAGGTGAAAACATGTTTAAAAAAGTATTTCCATCTCTCTCTCTCTCTATATGTATATACATATATATATATATATATATATATATATATATATATTTAAAAGAAAAAAAATTATATATATATACATATATAAATAAATATATATATACATATAGAGAGAGAGAGATAAATATATATAGAGATAGATGAGTGGATAGATAGATAGATAGACATACATACACACATACACACATACACACATACACACATACACACATACACACATACACACATACATACATACATACATATGTGTGTATTGTTGGAGTTGCAAACATTGGTGCACTTGACAAACTCAGTGCGGCTATTCCCCATTGAAAGATTGTTGCACCCAGGACCCTTAGCACTGGGATATGCTACTCAATACCACTGGCATGGCCAGGTGTAAACAACATCTGACCTTTGTTGTGTATGTAACCATGGAGATTGTGATGTCGCCTAGGCCCACCAAAGAACAGCCTTGTCAGAAGCAGCACTGTCATGAGCAGAAGTAGCAGCACCATAAGTTATCAAATAAGTTGGATTTAACCAAGACAAGTGAGTCCAATAGGATGCAGGTATGTCCTCTATCCTTACAGCTTCCCGTGGCTGTTGGTTTTATACCGTTTGGGGACAGCCAAGGAGGCGTCAGCAGGCAACACAGGTAAGTGTGTGCTTGTATGTGTGTGTGTGTGTGTGTGTGTGTGTGTGTGTTTCCTATGCAGATCCTAAACCCAGTATCAAATGCAAGTAGGAGGAGTAAGAAGGGTTCCTGCCAAAGCCAGGTTATGGATTGCATTTAAAAATGGTTCATCAGAGTGAAATGGACTCCCATCTTCCTGCTTAGCAATAATGATATGGGTTTAGGGTCTGCTGTGTGTACTGGTGGGTGACTGCCACCCAGCCAGAGTGTGTATGGGAGGCTGCCAGCCAGCCTCCCTTCCTACAAGTAATGATGGTGCATGTGAAGGGGACAGCGTTGGTTCCTCCCCTTTCACAGTTATCACTTCTCATCCTTCCTTTTGGCTGGTATCAAATATGGTGTCTGTTTATATCAGTTTAATATCTGATATTGCCCCTATCTGATAGCATATATTAAATGCACCACCAGGTTTCAGTGTTGGAAAGAAAGATTATCTGTTTATTTGCTGCAGCTGTTTGCTGGCTAGTCCAGTGGGCCCCTACTGCAGGCAATAGACAATAGGTGGTGCCTAGGTGGATAGGACATCAGCTATGAGGCATTTGTTTGTACAAACTGCTGCTCACAACTAATGTTGTAATATAGTGTCTCCATCTGCTGGTGGTATTGAATAAGCAATAGTGCAATGATAGGGTCTGAAAAAGAAGAAAAATAAGAAGCAGCAGCATAGGAAAGAAGGAAAACATGGAGAGAAGAAAAAAAGAAGGTAAAAATGAGGTGAAAACATGTTTAAAAAAGTATTTCCATCTCTCTCTCTCTCTATATGTATATACATATATATATATATATATATATATATATATATTTAAAAGAAAAAAAATTATATATATATACATATATAAATAAATATATATATACATATAGAGAGAGAGAGATAAATAAATATAGAGATAGATGAGTGGATAGATAGATAGATAGATAGACATACATACACACATACACACATACATACATACATACATATGTGTGTATTGTTGGAGTTGCAAACATTGGTGCACTTGACAAACTCAGTGCGGCTATTCCCCATTGAAAGATTGTTGCACCCAGGACCCTTAGCACTGGGATATGCTACTCAATACCACTGGCATGGCCAGGTGTAAACAACATCTGACCTTTGTTGTGTATGTAACCATGGAGATTGTGATGTCGCCTAGGCCCACCAAAGAACAGCCTTGTCAGAAGCAGCACTGCCATGAACATAAGTAGCAGCACCATAGGTTGTCAAATAAGTTGGATTTAACCAAGACAAGTGAGTCCAATAGGATGCAGGTATGTCCTCTATCCTTACAGCTTCCCGTGGCTGTTGGTTTTATACCGTTTGGGGACAGCCAAGGAGGCGTCAGCAGGCAACACAGGTAAGTGTGTGCTTGTATGTGTGTGTGTGTGTGTGTGTGTGTGTGTGTGTGTGTGTGTGTGTGTGTGTGTGTGTTTCCTATGCAGATCCTAAACCCAGTATCAAATGCAAGTAGGAGGAGTAAGAAGGGTTCCTGCCAAAGCCAGGTTATGGATTGCATTTAAAAATGGTCCATCAGAGTGAAATGGACTCCCATCTTCCTGCTTAGCAATAATGATATGGGTTTAGGGTCTGCTGTGTGTACTGGTGGGTGACTGCCACCCAGCCAGAGTGTGTATGGGAGGCTGCCAGCCAGCCTCCCTTCCTACAAGTAGTGATGGTGCATGTGAAGGGGACAGCGTTGGTTCCTCCCATTTCACAGTTATCATTTCTCATCCTTCCTTTTGGCTGGTATCAAATGTGGTGTCTGTTTATATCAGTTTAATATCTGATATGTCCCCTATCTCGTAGCATATATTAAGTGCACCACCAGGTTTCAGTGTTGGAAAGAAAGATTATCTGTTTATTTGCTGCAGCTGCTTGCTGGCTAGTCCAGTGGGCCCCTACTGCAGGCAATAGACAATAGGTGGTGGCTATGTGCCTAGGTGGATAGGACATCAGCTATGAGGCATTTGTTTGTACAAACTGCTGCTCACAACTAATGTTGTAATATAGTGTCTCCATCTGCTGGTGGTATTGAATAAGCAATAGTGCAATGATAGGGTCTGAAAAAGAAGAAAAATAAGAAGCAGCAGCATAGGAAAGAAGAAAAAAAGAAGGTAAAAATGAGGTGAAAACATGTTTAAAAAAGTATTTCCATCTCTCTCTCTCTATATATGTATATACATATATATATATATATATATATATATATATATATTTAAAAGAAAAAAAAATTATATATATATATATATATATATATATATATATATATATATACATATAGAGAGAGAGAGAGAGATAAATATATATAGAGATAGATGGGTGGATAGATAGATAGATAGATAGACATACATACACACATACACACATACACACATACATACATACATACATATGTGTGTATTGTTGGAGTTGCAAACATGGGTGCACTTGACAAACTCAGTGCGGCTATTCCCCATTGAAAGATTGTTGCACCCAGGACCCTTAGCACTGGGATATGCTACTCAATACCACTGGCATGGCCAGGTGTAAACAACATCTGACCTTTGTTGTGTATGTAACCATGGAGATTGTGATGTCGCCTAGGCCCACCAAAGAACAGCCTTGTCAGAAGCAGCACTGCCATGAGCAGAAGTAGCAGCACCATAGGTTGTCAAATAAGTTGGATTTAACCAAGACAAGTGAGTCCAATAGGATGCAGGTATGTCCTCTATCCTTACAGCTTCCCGTGGCTGTTGGTTTTATACCGTTTGGGGACAGCCAAGGAGGCGTCAGCAGGCAACACAGGTAAGTGTGTGCTTGTGTGTGTGTGTGTTTATTATGCAGATCCTAAACCCAGTATCAAATGCAAGTAGGAGGAGTAAGAAGGGTTCCTGCCAAAGCCAGGTTATGGATTGCATTTAAAAATGGTCCATCAGAGTGAAATGGACTCCCATCTTCCTGCTTAGCAATAATGATATGGGTTTAGGGTCTGCTGTGTGTACTGGTGGGTGACTGCCACCCAGCCAGAGTGTGTATGGGAGGCTGCCAGCCAGCCAGCCTCCCTTCCTACAAGTAGTGATGGTGCATGTGAAGTGGACAGCGTTGGTTCCTCCCCTTTCACAGTTATCACTTCTCATCCTTCCTTTTGGCTGGTATCAAATGTGGTGTCTGTTTATATCAGTTTAATATCTGATATGTCCCCTATCTGATAGCATATATTAAGTGCACCACCAGGTTTCAGTGTTGGAAAGAAAGATTATCTGTTTATTTGCTGCAGCTGCTTGCTGGCTAGTCCAGTGGGCCCCTACTGCAGGCAATAGACAATAGGTGGTGCCTATGTGCCTAGGTGGATAGGACATCAGCTATGAGGCATTTGTTTGTACAAACTGCTGCTCACAACTAATGTTGTAATATAGTGTCTCCATCTGCTGGTGGTATTGAATAAGCAATAGTGCAATGATAGGGTCTGAAAAAGAAGAAAAATAAGAAGCAGCAGCATAGGAAAGAAGGAAAACATGGAGAGAAGAAAAAAAGAAGGTAAAAATGAGGTGAAAACATGTTTAAAAAAGTATTTCCATCTCTCTCTCTCTCTATATATGTATATACATATATATATATATATATATATATATATATATATATATATATATATTTAAAAGAAAAAAAATTATATATATATATATATACATATAGAGAGAGAGAGATAAATATATATAGAGATAGATGGGTGGATAGATAGATAGATAGATAGACATACACACATACACACATACACACATACACACATACACACATACATACATACATACATATGTGCGTATTGTTGGAGTTGCAAACATGGGTGCACTTGACAAACTCAGTGCGGCTATTCCCCATTGAAAGATTGTTGCACCCAGGACCCTTAGCACTGGGATATGCTACTCAATACCACTGGCATGGCCAGGTGTAAACAACATCTGACCTTTGTTGTGTATGTAACCATGGAGATTGTTATGTCGCCTAGGCCCACCAAAGAACAGCCTTGTCAGAAGCAGCACTGCCATTAGCAGAAGTAGCAGCACCATAGGTTGTCAAATAAGTTGGATTTAACCAAGACAAGTGAGTCCAATAGGATGCAGGTATGTCCTCTATCCTTACAGCTTCCCGTGGCTGTTGGTTTTATACCGTTTGGGGACAGCCAAGGAGGCGTCAGCAGGCAACACAGGTAAGTGTGTGCTTGTATGTGTGTGTGTGTGTGTGTGTGTGTGTGTGTTTCCTATGCAGATCCTAAACCCAGTATCAAATGCAAGTAGGAGGAGTAAGAAGGGTTCCTGCCAAAGCCAGGTTATGGATTGCATTTAAAAATGGTTCATCAGAGTGAAATGGACTCCCATCTTCCTGCTTAGCAATAATGATATGGGTTTAGGGTCTGCTGTGTGTACTGGTGGGTGACTGCCACCCAGCCAGAGTGTGTATGGGAGGCTGCCAGCCAGCCTCCCTTCCTACAAGTAATGATGGTGCATGTGAAGGGGACAGCGTTGGTTCCTCCCCTTTCACAGTTATCACTTCTCATCCTTCCTTTTGGCTGGTATCAAATATGGTGTCTGTTTATATCAGTTTAATATCTGATATGTCCCCTATCTGATAGCATATATTAAATGCACCACCAGGTTTCAGTGTTGGAAAGAAAGATTATCTGTTTATTTGCTGCAGCTGTTTGCTGGCTAGTCCAGTGGGCCCCTACTGCAGGCAATAGACAATAGGTGGTGCCTAGGTGGATAGGACATCAGCTATGAGGCATTTGTTTGTACAAACTGCTGCTCACAACTAATGTTGTAATATAGTGTCTCCATCTGCTGGTGGTATTGAATAAGCAATAGTGCAATGATAGGGTCTGAAAAAGAAGAAAAATAAGAAGCAGCAGCATAGGAAAGAAGGAAAACATGGAGAGAAGAAAAAAAGAAGGTAAAAATGAGGTGAAAACATGTTTAAAAAAGTATTTCCATCTCTCTCTCTCTCTATATGTATATACATATATATATATATATATATATTTAAAAGAAAAAAAATTATATATATATACATATATAAATAAATATATATATACATATAGAGAGAGAGAGATAAATATATATAGAGATAGATGAGTGGATAGATAGATAGATAGATAGACATACATACACACATACACACATACACACATACACACATACATACATACATACATATGTGTGTATTGTTGGAGTTGCAAACATTGGTGCACTTGACAAACTCAGTGCGGCTATTCCCCATTGAAAGATTGTTGCACCCAGGACCCTTAGCACTGGGATATGCTACTCAATACCACTGGCATGGCCAGGTGTAAACAACATCTGACCTTTGTTGTGTATGTAACCATGGAGATTGTGATGTCGCCTAGGCCCACCAAAGAACAGCCTTGTCAGAAGCAGCACTGCCATGAGCAGAAGTAGCAGCACCATAGGTTGTCAAATAAGTTGGATTTAACCAAGACAAGTGAGTCCAATAGGATGCAGGTATGTCCTCTATCCTTACAGCTTCCCGTGGCTGTTGGTTTTATACCGTTTGGGGACAGCCAAGGAGGCATCAGCAGGCAACACAGGTAAGTGTGTGCTTGTATGTGTGTGTGTGTGTGTGTGTGTGTGTGTGTGTGTGTGTTTCCTATGCAGATCCTAAACCCAGTATCAAATGCAAGTAGGAGGAGTAAGAAGGGTTCCTGCCAAAGCCAGGTTATGGATTGCATTTAAAAATGGTCCATCAGAGTGAAATGGACTCCCATCTTCCTGCTTAGCAATAATGATATGGGTTTAGGGTCTGCTGTGTGTACTGGTGGGTGACTGCCACCCAGCCAGAGTGTGTATGGGAGGCTGCCAGCCAGCCTCCCTTCCTACAAGTAGTGATGGTGCATGTGAAGGGGACAGCGTTGGTTCCTCCCATTTCACAGTTATCACTTCTCATCCTTCCTTTTGGCTGGTATCAAATGTGGTGTCTGTTTATATCAGTTTAATATCTGATATGTCCCCTATCTCGTAGCATATATTAAGTGCACCACCAGGTTTCAGTGTTGGAAAGAAAGATTATCTGTTTATTTGCTGCAGCTGCTTGCTGGCTAGTCCAGTGGGCCCCTACTGCAGGCAATAGACAATAGGTGGTGGCTATGTGCCTAGGTGGATAGGACATCAGCTATGAGGCATTTGTTTGTACAAACTGCTGCTCACAACTAATGTTGTAATATAGTGTCTCCATCTGCTGGTGGTATTGAATAAGCAATAGTGCAATGATAGGGTCTGAAAAAGAAGAAAAATAAGAAGCAGCAGCATAGGAAAGAAGGAAAACATGGAGAGAAGAAAAAAAGAAGGTAAAAATGAGGTGAAAACATGTTTAAAAAAGTATTTCCATCTCTCTCTCTCTCTATATATGTATATATATATTTAAAAGAAAAAAAATTATATATATATATATATACATATAGAGAGAGAGAGATAAATATATATAGAGATAGATGGGTGGATAGATAGATAGATAGATAGATAGATAGATAGATAGACATACACACATACACACATACACACATACACACATACACACATACATACATACATACATATGTGCGTATTGTTGGAGTTGCAAACATGGGTGCACTTGACAAACTCAGTGCGGCTATTCCCCATTGAAAGATTGTTGCACCCAGGACCCTTAGCACTGGGATATGCTACTCAATACCACTGGCATGGCCAGGTGTAAACAACATCTGACCTTTGTTGTGTATGTAACCATGGAGATTGTGATGTCGCCTAGGCCCACCAAAGAACAGCCTTGTCAGAAGCAGCACTGCCATTAGCAGAAGTAGCAGCACCATAGGTTGTCAAATAAGTTGGATTTAACCAAGACAAGTGAGTCCAATAGGATGCAGGTATGTCCTCTATCCTTACAGCTTCCCGTGGCTGTTGGTTTTATACCGTTTGGGGACAGCCAAGGAGGCGTCAGCAGGCAACACAGGTAAGTGTGTGCTTGTATGTGTGTGTGTGTGTGTGTGTGTGTGTGTGTTTCCTATGCAGATCCTAAACCCAGTATCAAATGCAAGTAGGAGGAGTAAGAAGGGTTCCTGCCAAAGCCAGGTTATGGATTGCATTTAAAAATGGTCCATCAGAGTGAAATGGACTCCCATCTTCCTGCTTAGCAATAATGATATGGGTTTAGGGTCTGCTGTGTGTACTGGTGGGTGACTGCCACCCAGCCAGAGTGTGTATGGGAGGCTGCCAGCCAGCCTCCCTTCCTACAAGTAGTGATGGTGCATGTGAAGGGGACAGCGTTGGTTCCTCCCATTTCACAGTTATCATTTCTCATCCTTCCTTTTGGCTGGTATCAAATGTGGTGTCTGTTTATATCAGTTTAATATCTGATATGTCCCCTATCTCGTAGCATATATTAAGTGCACCACCAGGTTTCAGTGTTGGAAAGAAAGATTATCTGTTTATTTGCTGCAGCTGCTTGCTGGCTAGTCCAGTGGGCCCCTACTGCAGGCAATAGACAATAGGTGGTGGCTATGTGCCTAGGTGGATAGGACATCAGCTATGAGGCATTTGTTTGTACAAACTGCTGCTCACAACTAATGTTGTAATATAGTGTCTCCATCTGCTGGTGGTATTGAATAAGCAATAGTGCAATGATAGGGTCTGAAAAAGAAGAAAAATAAGAAGCAGCAGCATAGGAAAGAAGAAAAAAAGAAGGTAAAAATGAGGTGAAAACATGTTTAAAAAAGTATTTCCATCTCTCTCTCTCTATATATGTATATACATATATATATATATATATATATATATATATATATATTTAAAAGAAAAAAAAATTATATATATATATATATATATATATATATATATATATACATATAGAGAGAGAGAGAGAGATAAATATATATAGAGATAGATGGGTGGATAGATAGATAGATAGATAGACATACATACACACATACACACATACACACATACATACATACATACATATGTGTGTATTGTTGGAGTTGCAAACATGGGTGCACTTGACAAACTCAGTGCGGCTATTCCCCATTGAAAGATTGTTGCACCCAGGACCCTTAGCACTGGGATATGCTACTCAATACCACTGGCATGGCCAGGTGTAAACAACATCTGACCTTTGTTGTGTATGTAACCATGGAGATTGTGATGTCGCCTAGGCCCACCAAAGAACAGCCTTGTCAGAAGCAGCACTGCCATGAGCAGAAGTAGCAGCACCATAGGTTGTCAAATAAGTTGGATTTAACCAAGACAAGTGAGTCCAATAGGATGCAGGTATGTCCTCTATCCTTACAGCTTCCCGTGGCTGTTGGTTTTATACCGTTTGGGGACAGCCAAGGAGGCGTCAGCAGGCAACACAGGTAAGTGTGTGCTTGTGTGTGTGTGTGTTTATTATGCAGATCCTAAACCCAGTATCAAATGCAAGTAGGAGGAGTAAGAAGGGTTCCTGCCAAAGCCAGGTTATGGATTGCATTTAAAAATGGTCCATCAGAGTGAAATGGACTCCCATCTTCCTGCTTAGCAATAATGATATGGGTTTAGGGTCTGCTGTGTGTACTGGTGGGTGACTGCCACCCAGCCAGAGTGTGTATGGGAGGCTGCCAGCCAGCCAGCCTCCCTTCCTACAAGTAGTGATGGTGCATGTGAAGTGGACAGCGTTGGTTCCTCCCCTTTCACAGTTATCACTTCTCATCCTTCCTTTTGGCTGGTATCAAATGTGGTGTCTGTTTATATCAGTTTAATATCTGATATGTCCCCTATCTGATAGCATATATTAAGTGCACCACCAGGTTTCAGTGTTGGAAAGAAAGATTATCTGTTTATTTGCTGCAGCTGCTTGCTGGCTAGTCCAGTGGGCCCCTACTGCAGGCAATAGACAATAGGTGGTGCCTATGTGCCTAGGTGGATAGGACATCAGCTATGAGGCATTTGTTTGTACAAACTGCTGCTCACAACTAATGTTGTAATATAGTGTCTCCATCTGCTGGTGGTATTGAATAAGCAATAGTGCAATGATAGGGTCTGAAAAAGAAGAAAAATAAGAAGCAGCAGCATAGGAAAGAAGGAAAACATGGAGAGAAGAAAAAAAGAAGGTAAAAATGAGGTGAAAACATGTTTAAAAAAGTATTTCCATCTCTCTCTCTCTCTATATATGTATATACATATATATATATATATATATATATATATATATATATATATATATATATTTAAAAGAAAAAAAATTATATATATATATATATACATATAGAGAGAGAGAGATAAATATATATAGAGATAGATGGGTGGATAGATAGATAGATAGATAGACATACACACATACACACATACACACATACACACATACACACATACATACATACATACATATGTGCGTATTGTTGGAGTTGCAAACATGGGTGCACTTGACAAACTCAGTGCGGCTATTCCCCATTGAAAGATTGTTGCACCCAGGACCCTTAGCACTGGGATATGCTACTCAATACCACTGGCATGGCCAGGTGTAAACAACATCTGACCTTTGTTGTGTATGTAACCATGGAGATTGTTATGTCGCCTAGGCCCACCAAAGAACAGCCTTGTCAGAAGCAGCACTGCCATTAGCAGAAGTAGCAGCACCATAGGTTGTCAAATAAGTTGGATTTAACCAAGACAAGTGAGTCCAATAGGATGCAGGTATGTCCTCTATCCTTACAGCTTCCCGTGGCTGTTGGTTTTATACCGTTTGGGGACAGCCAAGGAGGCGTCAGCAGGCAACACAGGTAAGTGTGTGCTTGTATGTGTGTGTGTGTGTGTGTGTGTGTGTGTGTTTCCTATGCAGATCCTAAACCCAGTATCAAATGCAAGTAGGAGGAGTAAGAAGGGTTCCTGCCAAAGCCAGGTTATGGATTGCATTTAAAAATGGTTCATCAGAGTGAAATGGACTCCCATCTTCCTGCTTAGCAATAATGATATGGGTTTAGGGTCTGCTGTGTGTACTGGTGGGTGACTGCCACCCAGCCAGAGTGTGTATGGGAGGCTGCCAGCCAGCCTCCCTTCCTACAAGTAATGATGGTGCATGTGAAGGGGACAGCGTTGGTTCCTCCCCTTTCACAGTTATCACTTCTCATCCTTCCTTTTGGCTGGTATCAAATATGGTGTCTGTTTATATCAGTTTAATATCTGATATGTCCCCTATCTGATAGCATATATTAAATGCACCACCAGGTTTCAGTGTTGGAAAGAAAGATTATCTGTTTATTTGCTGCAGCTGTTTGCTGGCTAGTCCAGTGGGCCCCTACTGCAGGCAATAGACAATAGGTGGTGCCTAGGTGGATAGGACATCAGCTATGAGGCATTTGTTTGTACAAACTGCTGCTCACAACTAATGTTGTAATATAGTGTCTCCATCTGCTGGTGGTATTGAATAAGCAATAGTGCAATGATAGGGTCTGAAAAAGAAGAAAAATAAGAAGCAGCAGCATAGGAAAGAAGGAAAACATGGAGAGAAGAAAAAAAGAAGGTAAAAATGAGGTGAAAACATGTTTAAAAAAGTATTTCCATCTCTCTCTCTCTCTATATGTATATACATATATATATATATATATATATTTAAAAGAAAAAAAATTATATATATATACATATATAAATAAATATATATATACATATAGAGAGAGAGAGATAAATATATATAGAGATAGATGAGTGGATAGATAGATAGATAGATAGACATACATACACACATACACACATACACACATACACACATACATACATACATACATATGTGTGTATTGTTGGAGTTGCAAACATTGGTGCACTTGACAAACTCAGTGCGGCTATTCCCCATTGAAAGATTGTTGCACCCAGGACCCTTAGCACTGGGATATGCTACTCAATACCACTGGCATGGCCAGGTGTAAACAACATCTGACCTTTGTTGTGTATGTAACCATGGAGATTGTGATGTCGCCTAGGCCCACCAAAGAACAGCCTTGTCAGAAGCAGCACTGCCATGAGCAGAAGTAGCAGCACCATAGGTTGTCAAATAAGTTGGATTTAACCAAGACAAGTGAGTCCAATAGGATGCAGGTATGTCCTCTATCCTTACAGCTTCCCGTGGCTGTTGGTTTTATACCGTTTGGGGACAGCCAAGGAGGCATCAGCAGGCAACACAGGTAAGTGTGTGCTTGTATGTGTGTGTGTGTGTGTGTGTGTGTGTGTGTGTGTGTGTTTCCTATGCAGATCCTAAACCCAGTATCAAATGCAAGTAGGAGGAGTAAGAAGGGTTCCTGCCAAAGCCAGGTTATGGATTGCATTTAAAAATGGTCCATCAGAGTGAAATGGACTCCCATCTTCCTGCTTAGCAATAATGATATGGGTTTAGGGTCTGCTGTGTGTACTGGTGGGTGACTGCCACCCAGCCAGAGTGTGTATGGGAGGCTGCCAGCCAGCCTCCCTTCCTACAAGTAGTGATGGTGCATGTGAAGGGGACAGCGTTGGTTCCTCCCATTTCACAGTTATCACTTCTCATCCTTCCTTTTGGCTGGTATCAAATGTGGTGTCTGTTTATATCAGTTTAATATCTGATATGTCCCCTATCTCGTAGCATATATTAAGTGCACCACCAGGTTTCAGTGTTGGAAAGAAAGATTATCTGTTTATTTGCTGCAGCTGCTTGCTGGCTAGTCCAGTGGGCCCCTACTGCAGGCAATAGACAATAGGTGGTGGCTATGTGCCTAGGTGGATAGGACATCAGCTATGAGGCATTTGTTTGTACAAACTGCTGCTCACAACTAATGTTGTAATATAGTGTCTCCATCTGCTGGTGGTATTGAATAAGCAATAGTGCAATGATAGGGTCTGAAAAAGAAGAAAAATAAGAAGCAGCAGCATAGGAAAGAAGGAAAACATGGAGAGAAGAAAAAAAGAAGGTAAAAATGAGGTGAAAACATGTTTAAAAAAGTATTTCCATCTCTCTCTCTCTCTATATATGTATATATATATTTAAAAGAAAAAAAATTATATATATATATATATACATATAGAGAGAGAGAGATAAATATATATAGAGATAG